>NW_027176218.1:19595811-19610811 GCF_023055335.1 Clinocottus analis | reverse complement strand
CTGTGGAGGTGGAGCTGTCGGCCCCGGTGGCTGCATGCTGAGAGAGTTTGTGATTGTGATAAACACATTATCACCTGGAAAGACTTCTAATCTACCTTTGTAATGGTGTCAGGGTGTACCTGATACAGATGTCCGCAAATTGGTGTCATAAGTGAGACATTGTCGCTGGGGCAACAATCATCATCTCAAGATCTGGGATCAGATGATGCCCAAAGTGTCGACTCTGTGGTTTAATGTGATCTCTTCCACAGTGGTCATAGTTTTACTGTCCTAAAATAAAAGTCTTCATTGTTCATATAGTTCTGCATGCCTCATGTAAAAATAGAAGTAGCTTATTCTCTGACCTTATGATTCAGAATAGATTATTACTGGCTCAAACGCAAACATACAAGCAGTCTCTTCCTGGTTTGACCAGAGTAGTTTTCTAACTCTCTGCTGCCACCTGCTGGAGGCTTTCCCACCGCACAGCACAGAATCCCTTGCACCAAATTGTCATTGGTTGTGTTCACACAGGATCTGGTGGACTGGCGGAAGCCGCTGGCGTGGCAGGTCGGCCACCTGGGAGAGAAATATGATGCGTGGGTTCACCAGCCAGTCGACAGACCAATCAGACTGTTTGGAAACCCCTTCCTGGAGGCTGGCACCAAGACTTCCTGGTAAGTTATATTATTAATAAATTAAATAAATGATCATTATAAAAATATACAGACATAAATAGTATGTCTATATATATATATACAGACATACTTCTATGTATATTACTTATATTTGTATAGATTGTACAGCTACACAATGCAAACTCCAAACATTTGACTCCGAGACAATCAAATAGCTCTAATTAAAAAATAAATGTCCGTCATCTATAAATAGATGACAGCAAAGCGCATGACGGGCTCACAGTGTACGGATTTGCACAGAAGTGCTTATAAATTATGTAAATAACAAATAAAGAGTCTCATATTGCCTTTTGCTGCCGTTTAGAGTCTGTGACACTTTGACGCGGGCGGGGCCCCGGGCCCCTGCCTCCATTTTGCTTGAAAGCGCAGCGTGTAAAAACACAACATAGCTGATAAAAACATGACCTAAAACATGGCACGATTGGCTCCAGTACTTTGAGATACAGTAATAGAGTCACTTTAAAACCAGCGTAATTCTTCATAGTCATAGTTCATCCTCAGCTTTGCACTGGAGCGGCTGCTGGTGGTTTCAAGAGAGGCCTCCCAGTCGCTATTGCAAGAGAACAGTACATTTGTTTTTTTCCACTTTACCCACTTCAACTTTTTCGAACAGACTGAGTTTCCTGCTCCTCTGACCACGAGGCTGCGTCATGAGACCATAAAGAAGGAGAGAATGACCACATCGCTTTCTGCTCTCTCCTGCTGCAGGTACTGGGTACCAGTGGTGTGGCTTCCTATTGTGTTTTATGTCAGTTGGCATTGCTACACCACCCTGGCCATGGGCACCACCAGGCTTGACCTTGCATCAGGTAACACACACACACACACACACACACACACACACACACACACACAAACCACACCTGAACACACATACAAACCTGCTAATAACGCTGGTAATGAACACAAAAGCACACAAATGAAATTTGCACATCCAGCTAACTCATGTTGCATGTATCCATGTCTTGACCTCTGTGTGTGTGTCTGTGTGTGTGTGTGTGTGTGTGTGTTCCCAGGCATCTCGGTCCCGATCCACCAGTACTTGTTCCCCCTGCTGTTTCTGATGGGCTGGTTCTTGTGGTCCTTGATCGAGTACTGCATCCACCGCTTTGTCTTCCACATGAAGCCGCCGGCCCACAACTACTACCTCATCATGATCCACTTCCTCCTGCACGGACAGCACCACAAGGTACGAAGACTGCGCCACTGAGGGAAGCGGCCAGGAAAACTGGTTATATATTCGTTAGCTCGTAATTGTTTCATATGTCTGTCTCCCTACTCCAAATAGTTTTCCTTTTGTGTTTTGATTATTATCAATGGTTAAAATTGACCTTGATCATTTGTGAGCCTCTTTAAACGAACATGTATGCGCCGCCTGTTGTTTCATCCTGTCTCGGTGTGCGATGTCTTGTCTCCACAGTCTCCGTTCGACGGCTCCCGGCTGGTCTTCCCCCCCGGCCTGGCCTCCCTGGTGGTGGGAAGTTTCTATCTCATCCTCTGCAGGACGCTCCCAGAGATCCTCGGGACGTCCGTGTTCGTCGGAGGCCTGTGCGGCTACGTCGTGTACGACATGATCCACTACTACCTGCACTACGGTTCGCCCAAGAAGGGCTCGTACATGTATGGCCTGAAGGCCTACCACGTCAAACACCACTTTGAGCACCAGAGGGCAGGTGAGCACTGGAAGCCTTCGATTTGATTCTGCTTTTGTCTGCTCTATCTAAGTGTCAACGTAATCTCTTTCCAGGTTTCGGAATAAGCTCCACTTTTTGGGACCACCCTTTCAACACAGTCATCCCCGGTGAGAAGTTCTAACACGGAGAATGTTCTCCTGAAGGGCCACAGGACTTGGCCGCGTTTCCCAGATTCGTTAAGATGCTCTAAGAGCGTCTTCGGAGCGCTCTGAAGAGCGCTGTGAAAGAAGGACGTGTTTCCCAGAGTCGTTCTTAGCTTAGCACTAAGAAGCAAACGTAAGATCATTCTGACCCACTCTTAACAACCTTCTTAGCGACAAACGCTCACTGCAGCCGCGTCAGGGAAAGTTATATTTGACACTCAAAGGAATACTAAAACCATGCGTAATGATGAATGTTCTCCCACAGCTGCAGAACACCGACGCAAGAAAAATAATAGCATGAAAAGAAAAATAACGATATAAAAATAAAGAATTGCCCCATGTGTTCCTGTACCTGCATAAATAAATTGCCCGCACACACATCAGAATGCCCACCGCACGGGACGAGGTCCGCCAGGTCCATCGTGGATTTCATGTCATGGCGAGTGATCGATTGGCCTCGCATCGATTGATTTAGTTTCAGCGACACGGCGGTGGACAGCTCCACTAAGAGCGTCTTAGGAAGCTTCTTTGACGAGACCTTAAGAAGGCAGTTAAGAACGCGTCTGGAAAACACTCCTATCTTAGCGCTCCTTCTTAGCCGAACCCTTCTTACGAGCCTTCTTACGCCCTTAAGACTGATCGAATCTGGGAAACGCAGCCATTATTAACCATCCTCCAGCTGGCAACCCGCCCACGTGCTAAAACCATCCCGGACTTCAATCTCCGCCCCCGAAACTTTACCAAACCACGGAGGATCCGACGAGTCCATCTTCCCTCATCCTCCTTTTTGAAACGTTCTTGGCCTGAGCTCAGTAATGTGGGTGCGCCGCACCACTACACACCGTTTCCTCTCTGTGATCATTCCTGCGCAGTTGCAAAGCCTTTTTGTGCCATTATTGAAATTTTAGTTTTTTTATTATTATTATTATATTGTTATTAACTAAATTAACATTGACCGCCACTGTGCTCTTGGCCGCACTGACCTCGTCCAGCCATGTACCCGGAGGAAGGTCATGGACAGACGGCGAGGGACACAACCACTCAAACAGACACGCATACAAGTACGTGCGCGTCTGTGTGCTCTGCTATTGCGTCATACTTAAAATTTAAGGAATTAAATTATTCCTTTCCAGCTGTATTATAGTATATCGCACATTCAAAATCCCACCAAAGTGTGACCGCGCCTATTAGACCTGCGTTCACCCAAAATAAACGTACTCAGCCACACACATACACATATATAAACATACAAACACACACACTCACACATATAGAGGAGGGAAAAGGAAGTGATATGTGGTCGTTGAATGTGGAAGACAGAGAAGGAAGGGGATGTGACGGAGTGACAGAAAGTGTGTGAGAGAGAGAGAGAGCGAGAGAGCGCCTGTGAACTGGTGAACCGACTCAGGACAGAATAACCTCCACCCTTCCTCCGCACTATGTGCAGCTTTTATGCTTCTCAGATCCAGAGCCACGCTGCTAGTCTCTGTGGGTTAAAGGTATCATAACCTTCTAGAGATTTTCCCTCCACCGTTCTTTGGAAACAGCTACGGAAAATGTTTGATTTCTGACATTTGAACATGCTGACGGTTGGCATTTGATTTATTAATGATCATCAAAGCCGCAGAAGAGAAGTCATGCTGTATGGCACTAATGCATTGTAATGTTAATGTCATGTAAAGCCACATATTTCTAACCACTAGAGATATATTTTTGCAAGTCTTTTGTAATACTTCGTCCGTTTTCGTTTTTCGTTTTAATGATACAAAAAAGATATAGAAACGGTATTTTGTAAGATGCTTTGTACAGAAGAGGAGGGTGTTTAATTGCGGCGAATTTTCTTATCGGCATTGAGAAAACAAATGCGTAGGGATGTAGAGATGGATGTCGTGCGTTACCATGGTGTCAGAGGGACAGCTGAAGGCATGATGCCGGCCTGTCAGACTTCCTGCTGTGGGGATCTCGGGGGTTCTTTTGTTTCATGGCCCTCGCAGACCCCAGCAGTATGATGATGGACAAACCATCTGACCGGGCAGCAGGAGGCCCTGACGGCGACCGGCGGATCCTCACCATGTCTCCTAAACACTCCACGGCAACACTGATAACTGAAGCAAGAACAAACTACTAAATAACATTGATATGAATAAGTAGAGCAAAGTGAGAATATACCACAAATACAGAAAATCATTTCTCATCCATTTTTCTAGTTTGAAGAAGAGACTCCCAATTACATAATATATACATGTACATACATTATGTAATTAATATACTTAATCTATTACAGAACAATAATGAAAAGGAGTGAAATAATAGCAATAATGCAGTGAAAATATTTCATTTGCGTAGTTATTGCACAGCAATAATATTGAAGTCTTCAGGTAACCCTTAAGAGAGCTGTGTCGCCAAACACTGCTCCTGTTTTGTTTTGTTTTTAACTACGTAAGTTGCTTCAGTGAAAACCAAAGATTCCTTTTGATGTCGGTAATGACGATGGAGATAGTGATGACAATAATGATGATGATGATGATGATGAAGATGAGTGTAATTATGCAAACTGATTGTGGAACGAGTCCACCTGTCGGAATGAAGTCCACGCAGATCTTATTTATGTATATTTATATGATACAGATGAAAGACCGTGATCCTGACAAGTGAATTTTTCCTTGTGCTAAATTATGCAGCGTGAAATAATATTCGCTGAATCTGTTTACTTTATTATGTTATAACTTTTATTTTGGAATTGTAAGTGTCAATGCAAATGCAAAAAAACCAACGTATTTGTAAATAAATGGCTGTATATTTCTGATGTCAGGCTGTCTTGTGCTTTTTGTTTGATCACTGTTTAGTATAGATTTCCGTGGTTAAAGCAAGTTTATGTATAGCACATTTCAACAAAAGACGATTCAAAGTGCTTTACGTAAAACCATTAAAAGCATCAAAACTTAATTAAAAAAGAAGTATAAAAAAAAATGTCTAATTTACTTAAACATTAAAAACAGTCACCCTTCCTTACCCTTCAGAAAGGTTTAGGAGATGCGACCTAGAAATGTACTCATACTATACTAAAACGGCAAGGGGACTTTAGAGCTCCATTTTATGTCTAACAGGAAGCATTGGTAAGTCAGCCGATTGGCCCACACTGAAGTATCTCACCACTGTTAGATGAATATGAATATATATTTCTTTCTTTCTTTCTTTTTTACATTCATGCCCCCCAGAAGATGACCCACACACTTTATTGATATTTTCTTTTCCAAACAAAGGAAACTACCTTCAGTTTAAGTTTCACTTCACGGTTAGCGTGTCAGCATGCTAACAACGTGCTAACCCAGTGGCGGGCCGTGATCCTCAACCAGCTGCCAGGCCGCACTGCGCTGCAGGCTGGAAGCTGAGGAACAGAGGGACGCAGGAGCTGTGCAATGACAAAATAAGATAACAGGGAAAACTAATTATAATACATGTAGTGTATTTGTGAAAAACAATTTCATTATAAAATAGCTAACTTTGTGATTCTTTTAAAGCCAGCATAGAAGGCTTAGCAGGCCCTGAGGCCCACCGCTGTGCTAACCTAAGTAGGGTGGTCAACATTACCTGGTAAATGCTAACGTGTCATTGTTGTCATTGTTAGCGTCTTAGCATGGGGATGTTAGCATGCATTTCCCTGCTTTTTTAGTGGAATTTCTAGGAATTTGTTAATTTATGTAGGGTGACCAGACGTCCTCTTTTTCCCGGACATGTTCTCTTTTCAAGACCTAAAATATGCGCCGGCAGGGATTCTAAAAATGTCCAGGATTTTGCCTCATTGGATATTTGTGTTTCTCTGGGTCTTTCACAAACTAGTTATTACGCCATCATAAGTTTTGGAAACGGTATCTTACGTTCCATCTTCTTGCTCGAGCTCTGACTGTAGAGAGAACTGTCATTGGTCGACCGATCTCAGGGTTGCTAGATGCACGATAATTATCCTCCAAACACAACCATTTTGAGCCTTTGATACGATACTTTACCATTTCCAATCTGGCAACACTGAGCACCTTGCCACCTCCAGCAGTTGCATTGTTTACAACAGCACCAACACCAACTAAGGCTAATTTAAAATATATTATTTTGATCAGATATTTTTCAAAAACATCTTTACAAATTTAAGTGGGAAAAAAGCAAAGATTCAAAAACATAATGCTTTATGGCATAATGTAGGTTTTCAGCAGCGCACTGCGCCTACTAAGGATGGGTTGAATGCAGAAGACCTATTTTTTATGTATGTCTGTAAAAAGTATGAAATATGACAAACAAAGTTTTTTGTCTTCTTCTTTTCTAGTTTAATCACCTTGCGACCTTTAACATTCTTCTCACGATCTCTTTTAGGGTTTCAACCCTCATTTTGAGAACCACTGTTTATATTGGATGCTCTTTTTGTTTGGATACACTAAAGGTCAGCAGGGCTCCACTCTAATTTTACCAAACATGTTTTTCATTGTCTAAGAAAGCTCAAACCACTGTGTAGTTGCCCCGGAGCATCTTTAGGTGTGTGTGTTTTCTCACAGTAAACACAGAGTACAGCCGAGACGGGTGGCGCAGTAGGACCCAGTAGCAGCTGTCGAGCAGAGCGCTGGCTGGAGGGAGGAGTCTGAATATAAACCAAACAACCCTCCACACCCTGCAGTCTCTGGAAGTTCCTCCGCATTCCTTCCATAAAATTACACACACACACACACACAAACACACACACACACAGATATACCCACACAGAAAGCTGGGAGGAACCACACGCTGAGGCTGGGTAAGTGTTTGCACAGAGTGAGAGTGTTGTGTCTGGTTTCTATTCAAGAGAACTGATCATATATTGTCTTCATGTTCATTTGTGTGTGTGTGTGTGTGTGTGTGTGTGTGTGTGTGTTCAAACAGGAATTGGGTGGAGGGCTTGTGGGCCTGCTGTAGGACCGGAGACCATAGCACCTCATCATCACCGCTCTATGCCAGGTATTGTATTTCCTGACTGTCACTCTGCACATGTTTCTCTCTCTCGATGTCATTGTCTGAATCAACATAACTCACTCGCTATAGGAGGGACTGTATCGCTTCCAGTCCTGTCTTCCTGTGTCTCTGTCAAGTCTCGTTGTGTCCACCACGAGTTTGTCTGTGTGTCAGTGTATCTTTAAGCTCAGAAGCCATGCAGAGGAAGCTCTTTTATCTGCTGTTTTTTGCCAAACTAACCACAATTGCTTCCTGAGAAGCGGAACAAGTAACTGAAATTAGAGCACCGACGACAGTATGCAGACTTCTGGAAGACTGTGCCTGAAATTGCTGTGTCATACAACCAGCCAAATGCTGTTATAATGTCATAGCTGCTGATGCAAATGCAGAAATGAAAGATGAAGGTCATAACGGTCAGGAAATGATTGCACTCAAATATGTAAATGATAGATCATTAAAACAAACAAAAGAGTCATCTCAGAAAGGAGGTAACAGAGGTTGGGAGTGTTTGGTGCCACACTAACTGAGTCCTTAAACAGGGAGAATAAGAGGTAGACTTTGTATTACCTCGTGACTGGGCTCATAAAATGATGAATAGATAAAGTAATAACGGTGAACTAGCTAATGCATTTTACTGTGCTCACATTTACAATGTGAATATGCTGATTTTAAGAGGGTTTAATGTTTGCCATGTTTAGCATCGGACATTTGTTCATGCAGACAGCTGCTGAATTGTACTTTGTACTGCCATTGGTCTCGCAGGTGTTTGAAGTGATGATAAGGTAAAAAGTTAGGGTAACATTTACGTTATTTTTCAAGTTGTCCCTGAATGTCTGAACTAAAAGTCATTACGATCTATCCAGTAGTTGGAGGCATTTCCTGAAAAAACGCAAACGTCAACCTCATGGTGACGCTGAAGGAAACATCAATCGATCAATAAAGTTCAACCTCTGGGAACCATGATTGTCTGCACACAACGTTGTCCCAATCGATCTTGTAGATATTCAGATGTTTCTCAGGATAAGTGAAAACTTTAATCCGCTTTTGGCGCCCGATGTGAAGTCCGATCACTAAACGTCAGTAGGATTTCTCCTCTGGGGACCATGTACAAATAGGCGCAAAGATATTTCATAGAAAACCTCTCGTCATTCTTTTTTAGAGTGTCACCAAACCACAATCAACCCCTTAGCTCCTCTTGGGAGATGTTTAGGTTGGAAAACAGACCACCGCACAACCACAAACTAAAATTGTTTTGTGAACATTTGGTCACAGCCCCAGCATGATCAAGGCAGCTGGTGATGAAGAAGGAGGCGGTGGTGGCGACAGGGAAACAGCCGAGCAGCTGGAGGTCAAGACTCCAGCGAGGGCAGCCATGAGCAAACTGGGTGCTGAACTGGGTGCTGCAACTGTTGGACCGGACTGGACCAGAGTCAGTTGCCCCTGCTGCGTATCGGAGCGGGTCGAGCCGCTGGTACTGGTGAAGCTCGGAGAGAAGGTTCGCCCGGAGACGAAAAGGTGGCTCATCCGAGTGATTGGTGCGCCTCAGAAAGATGGAGGTGAGGGCTCGGATGCCGGTGATGAGCCGCAGGAGTCCTGCAGAGCTCCCTAGTCCGTCTGCATCGACTGAAGCATGCATATCCAACATGTGTGAGCCTTTCTCTCATAGTGGAAGATTATTGGACAAGAGAGCTCCTGGAGGGTGTCAAACATTTGAGCATCTATCAGTAATGCATTTGCACGCCAGTTGTCAAACCACATGAATATATTGTGAAATGATTCCAATCTAAAAAGAAGGATACTGTTTTTCTGCAGCCGGATTCACATATTCACAACATTACCAATATTCAAACTACCTTATAAATGGAGAATTCCATTTCATTGTCATTTCTTTGCTGATGACACGCAAGATTATTTTTACATCCTCATGTTTTCCAGTTGAATGTCACATCATAAAACATAAAGATAAACCAAACTAACACAGAACTTCTTCGGAAACCAAATCATGGTAGTCAGTTTTGACTGAATATATCAACCATCAAGAAAAGAAAAGAAAATACGAGTTTCACTGTCTCTCCCCAGGTGCTGCATTACTGGCGCACCCGGGCGAGGACGCCAGTGGTGACATCATCGTTCTCTCGGCCCCGCGCTGTACGTTACTTAAAGCCACTGAAGAGTTGGGTCTATGTAAGACTTATCACAACGAGGAAATGGAAGCCTTCTCATACAATGACAGAAACAACTTTAAAAATGCAGGTACTGGTCCTGAATGCACATTACATGTACATACACACACATGTACATGTACATACATACAACAACAAAATGTGCACTTTGAATGTATGACCACACGTGGTGTGGTAAGTGTTACTGTCTCCATGTTTACATTACCAGTTGCTCAGATTTATATAAATATGTAGTATTTAAAATACATGCTAAATCAGCATGTTAGCATTATTATTGTGAGCATGCTAGCTTGTGAGTGTTAGCATTTAGTTTAAAGCCGTGGTTCTCAACTCCAGCCGTCCAGATTTTGTTGTTTGTTTTTTTGTCTTTTTAATAGACGAGGCGTTGTCCATTGTGCTCTAGGTGCTGAAATGGATTTTTGGTGCATTCCAGTTCTTTTTCCTTGCCTGAAATCCCCCGTCAGAAAGGCACACTTTGAGGCACACTTTGACTCCCAGAAATACTCGCTAAACTATATTCTGTGGCAAATTATGTCAGCGGTACGGTCAAGGTAATGTAAAAACAATCCCATGTCTAGTTATAACATGTTTCCACACAACCATCTTGCAACCCCCTAAAAGATTCTCCTTTGGGGGTCCCCGAAACCCGGCTTGAGAACCACCAAACCTAAAGCACAAACAGGCCTAAAGGTGCGGCCTCACAGGTTTTCGTGTGCGTTTGTATTCATCGCTTGGCAACAGCCGTTTTTCAGTCTCCGTTTACGTGTGTGGCAGACAACATGGAGGTGTTCCTGACCTTGGCGGAGCGGCAGTACATCGTGAAGTATGAGCTGGACGGTCTGCGGGCGCAGAGAGACCTGAGAGTACCTGGCATGGCTGACAACTACACACTGCAACACCGTGACAACATCTGTGAGTGCTCTCCCGCCAGTATTAGGCCAAGTGGGGGAAGTATCGTTCAATGAGGGAAAAACATATGTATTGGAAGGATGTTTTGTTTTTTTCAATTTGATTTGATCATTTCAATGAACACCTCGGTATAAAGATGGAAACACACACACACACACATGCACAAACACACGTCACTTGCACTAATTTCTTCCAGTTCATACACTTATATGTCTTGAGAATTCTCATCCACACTTTTTTATGACATATTGACAGCAACACTCCACTTTCAGCCATTATCCACATGCACTATGTGCATCGATGTCTCGCTGACCTCAGCGGTTCTGCTCTCTCCTCGCATTCGATCAAGAAATGACTTCGGTCAGCATCAGCCTCGGAGTGTGTGACGCACTGACGCACTGTGTGTGTTACTGTCTACAGTGTGCATGAGTCATTGCGCCCGTCCCCCTCTCGGCCGCGTCCTTAAGGCCAATGTGAGGTGTGTGTGAGAGTGTTGCTTTGTCGTGGATCTAAAAGGGAATGTTGTTGCAGGGCGGAAGCTCGGGTCAGCCGGTGTTATTGTGGACACGCTTCCCCTCCACAACCCAGACCAACTGAAGGATCTCAGTGAGGCCTGGTATTCTGGGAATCAGCTGGCTCAGCCGCTGGGTGGGTGTAAATACAGCACACACAAACACATGACTACGCACACAAACAAACACACGCGCACACACAGACACACATGCAGAAGCTAATGCGAATTGGCAAACAAAATATTCAAGTATATCAGAGTTTGCAATGGCTGTCTCTTGATTCGATGGAACCAGCCGTGCACTTACACCAGACAACCCGTCTGCTGCTTTATTCAGATTCAGTCAACGGATATTTTGGAAGCTCCGTGGCTTTCTACTTCAGCTTCCTTGATTTCTACACCTGGTCTCTGCTCCCGCTAGCCATACTGGGCCTGTCCATCACATACTTCTCAGGTAGGCGTGTGGATTTCTCCTTTATTTTTGTTCATGTACACAGTCAAGTTTTCCCGTTTATAATAGAGACATATGCATTTACTTTGCAAGATAGAGTACCTGAAGCAGAAACTTGTTCACACCATAAAAGGTATTCTACAAGACCGCTTTGTTTCAGCGCGTATTACAAGGGAAAGCAGCTGTTTGAGCTGTGTGTTGCTTTACACCGCATGATAACAAAGGGATAAAAAAGGAAACATCGATACAATTCTGCCCAAGTGAGGCTATAATAATCATAAAAAAAGAGGGATCTTGTTAATCTTATCAAAAAAGGTTGTGGCGGAACAGTCCACACAGAGGCCACGGGTGAATAGGAACATGAAAAATGTATCAATAAGTACTGCAACCTGACTGCATCTGCCAGTTGGACACTGAGTTTTTCTCTTGTCACAGGGGAGGTCCAGAAGGAGATGGATGAGTCCGTCTCGGGCTCGCCGGTCACAAGTGACGAGGACTCTGGGGTGGCCGTCAGCGGTCACATGGTCCAGGCGGTCCTCAGCATGCTCTGGTCCACGGTGGTCATGGAGATGTGGAAGCGCCGGAGCTCCTCCCTGTCCTACCGCTGGGGGACCATGCATCTCGCAGAGCGCTTTGCGGAGCCCAGGCCCGGCTTCCACGGCGACCTCGGGGTTAACCCCGTGACGGGTCGCATGGAGCCGCTTTTTCCTGGATGGCAGAGGGACCTGCGTATGGCGTTGGTGTCAGTCCCGGCGGTGGGGCTCTTTCTCGGTACAACTAGAACTCTAAATGAGAAATGAACAACCTCATCAACGCACGTAACAGAAACTGGGGAAAATGCTGTTTGAAGGATGCCTCTCAGCTCTTTCGACGTCCTTGTGTGTCCTGCCCTCTGCAGGGTTGGTGGTTCTTGGGATGATGTGCTTCTACTGGGGGGAAGCCCAGGTGCAACAGCTCCATGCAGACTGGGACTCCCTGCTGTCTCAGACCCTGCTCTACGTGCCCTCGGTGCTTCACATCGCCTACACAAATGTGCTGGGCACCGTTTACAGGACGGTGGCCCGGTCCCTGACTGAATACGGTGAGTGAGACGTAGGGGATGCCACGAGGGGTGGAGGAGAGGGGGGAAGTTCGTCTTGTACTGATGATGGTTTGATTTGGAAACCAATGCTCTGGCTAAGGTAAAAAGGCCAAGGGAGGGAGAGACTGGGACACAACGGGACTCATTCGGCTGATCAGGTCCAATGGTATTGTTCATAATGCTTGCGATTGGCTAATAATTCCCCTTGTGTGTCCCTTTAGAGAACCACAGGGAGGAGTCTGCCTTCGAGAACCACCTGACGGCCAAAGTCTTGGTGGTGAGTTCCTTCTCGCCCCGGCGCTCCTCTCTGACCATTTTAGCTTCATATCTCCTCCTATCCCAGCAGCCGCTTTCACCCGGCTCATGTCTCTCTTTCTCTTTCTTTCTCTACCCTCAGTTCACCTTCTTCAACTGCTTCGCAGTGCTCTTCCACATCGCCTTCTTCAAGCAGGACGTGCCTTTGCTTCGCAAGGTAACGGCAACAAATCTTCCACCAGTCTCAGTTGAGTGTTGTGTCTTCGAGCAGGGTTTAGCGATGCACTTCCGTAAACTTGGCCAACGTCAGCCAGCGGTCAGAGGATATTCTCGTACCTTCTCATCTTCCCACAATTTTCTTCTCTGCTGAAGAAGCTTGGAAGTTTCTCAAAAGTCCTCAGCGCCTGCTCCAAAGGAAAGCTCTCTACAAAGGCGAAGATGCTTTGTGGATAACTATGATCTTTACTTGTTGTAACTGTAAGGAGTAAAATTATTAAACCCATCATCATTTCAAAGGACTGTCAACGAGTTTCGTCAAAAGGGGCATCTCTTTGTACTAGGACACTTCATGAATAAGGTCCTTTGTGGGTCAAGTTCCCCAAAAAAGCTGGATCCCACAATTCCAATAATGCAGCCTGATAGTGCATCCCTGCCCGTGCCTTTTGAACTCCATCCACCTTGTTTCTAACGTAGGCGTTCTGTTAAAAATGTAGTTTCTCAACACAGGCTAAAAAAAGCCCCGTTTTTGTGTTCTCTTTGTCTGTCTGAAGCGCCTGGCGTCTTTGCTGATAGTGACCCAGCTGTTGAACCAGGTGACAGAGGTGGTCATACCCTTCCTGGTCGACCGGTTCATCAGCGCCCCCCATAGGACAGAGAGTGAAGACGACCCACAGGAGGACAAATTCAGGAACCAAAGCACCCTGCCTGTTTTCCCCGTGAGTGTGCAGCATGCAGACAAAAACTCCAAAACATTGCACTTAAAGACCAGGCTTAAAATCCGCTCTGGCAGCGTCTGACGCAGCTTCTTGTTTTGTTTTTTCCCCGCCACAGGGCTTGTTTGCTGAGTATATTGAGCTCCTGGTGCAGTTTGGGTATTTGAGTCTCTTCTCCTGCGTGTTTCCCCTGACGGCTGTGCTGCTGCTCCTCAACAACCTAACGGAGATCCGAACGGACGCCTACAAGATCTGCAAACTCTTCCGGAAGCCCTTCTCCCCTCCCGCGGCAAACATGCGCGTGTGGCAGGTCAGCGGCCAAACACACAAAGCGAAAAAACAGAGCTGAGACTCGGCCGGTACGTCTCACTCGGTTATCTCGTCACCGTCCTGTGTTTCAGATCGCCTTCGAGATCCTGAGTTTCGTCTCCGTCGTGTCCAACTGTTGGCTGCTGCTGCTATCGCCGTGGTTGCAGAAGGTGTGCCGGGAGGGCGGGTTGAGCGGCACCAACATCCTGCTGTTGGCCGTTCTGGTGGAGGTAAGAGGGACCAGGGAGAGCACCATGATGGATAATTACAGCGTGACATTCATGGGGCCTTTTGCATTTTTTTTGCAGCACGTGCTGATCTTGGTGAAGGTGGTTTTGGCGGTACTGATCCCCGATGAACCGGGCTGGGTCCGGAAGAAGAGAGAGCATATTGAGTTCTCATCCATGCAGGCCCTGAGAGAGCAGGTTAACCCCTTCACCATACACTTCACCTATTTTCTTTGAAGTTCCACTTCATTGGCGTGAAAACTTCCCGTTCTTGTCTTCCAGAAGCTGCACTGAGAAGGATCTTCATTGCACCGCCGAAGCGGCATGCTGTTGCTTTTGTTGTCCTGTGCATGGCGGCTTCAACGAGAAGATGGTACTAACCTCAGTGTTGTATGGACCCACATGGGGGAAGAGCCTTAGACCTCCAGCAGGGCCCACAATGCATTCTGCTGTGCCCCAAATGCTGCCACTGTACACGCTAGTGTTTCTGCTGCTCTCACTATGGTGCTTCCGCAATGCGCATTATTTTCAGATGCAAACTCATATTACATGTTCACAGCAAGTGCCATTGAAACAGCAGCTACAAAGTTTTTTTTATAGATATATATTATGTTATGTGTGCAGATGCCCTTTAATTTAAAATAGACTTTGGTA
>NW_027176218.1:19530811-19590811 GCF_023055335.1 Clinocottus analis | reverse complement strand
CCATCAGTCCCAGGGCAAAGCTTGCATAAAGCTACCTGCTGTGTGCAATTCATCATTCAGTGGATTACCTCAAGGTACTTACAGTTACACAAGAACTATGTCCCGTTAGATCAAGACACATGGAGGTATATCGTGATAAATAACAGTAATAACATGCACATGTCTCTTCAGAGAATTGAACATCTTCGACAGTCAAAAAATAAAAAATAAACTGTAAATCTGCACATCCCAAAATAAATTTGTTACGATCAAAAACGATGACACGTTCCGTGTGAAAAAAAAAGAACAAATTTCAATACGATGGAAGACCTGCATCCTGATTCATGATCCACTGATCCGATCCATGAAGTTTATACAGTATGTTAGGACACGCCGTCACGTCAAATAGACTTTTAGGGTTACAGAGTACAGAGAGTCTCGGCATCATCTCAGTCGTGGGCATATATTACACAGTATCATACATCACATCATATCATAACAGTCTCAGTCGGTCTCATAATGGAGCTGAGAGTGAGAGCTCTTTAAACCAATGACAAGCCGGCTGTGCAAAGGGACTAGGAAAACTAATTGCTACTCTGTAGCAGAAGCTGGTTCAAACTTTATCCTAATTCACATGTTGTAAAGTATGAAATCATGGAAATCTACTGAGCGCGAGACCGTTCAGACGTTCCATCCTTTACAGTCAGAACCAAAATGACGCGGAGGCCATGCATGTACAGTATGAAACCCATTTTCATCGTTGTAGGCACCTTTTAAACAAAACAAAAAGACTATAGCTTATTCAACACAAACGGTTACGCCTCTCCCTGTCGCCCGCGGGGCGTCCCCGGTATCGTTTCAAAGCAACACATTGGACACCGTCTTCTCGTTGTAATTCTACGCCCGACTACTGTGCTGTACACTACCGCTAGCTTAACACGACGTCCATCACACGAGCACAACGCTGGAGGTGTTTGTAGGTATGAAGCTGTACACGTCCCGCTGTCTTTGTGCACCGGCGGGTTCCCGCCGCTCGGACACACCGGCCGCGTGCCCGCTGCTCAACAGTCCGCACGCAGGCCGGGGGGTGGTTTTCCCGCTCACAGCACGTGGCAGCAGTTGTACTGAGTCAGCGGCAGGATCTTGGGCTTGTTGTGCGTGGGTATGTTGAAGGCCAGGGCCTTCTCGCACAGGGGGAACTGAAAGAGTCTCTCGCGCAGCTTGAGGCTGTGCCGCTTCCCCGACGCGCTCTGGGGCTGGGGCCGGTCCGCCGACGGGTCCTCCCTCGCGCCCTCCTCCGTCTTCTCGCCTCGATCCGCTTTTTGAGACTCCTCCTCGTTCAGAGCGAGTCCGGGGGAGGACGCCGGCGTGGCGGGCGCGGAGGACTCCGGGAGGAGAGGGGGCGGTTTGTCGGTGTTGTTGTTCGGTTCCGTCTCCTCGTGCGGTCCTCCCTCGGGGCCCGTGGCGTCCGGCGGCCCTCGGCAGCACGGTACCCCCAGAGCGGGTAGAGACGCTGGCGGGACGTCAGGTGTCTGAGCGACCGGTTTGTCGCCGTGACTGCCTGGCTGGTCTGAGATCACACACTCACTGTCTTCTTTCTCCAATTCCACTTCTTCCTGCTCCTCCTCTTCTTCCTCCTCCACAATCTCCACCAAGCCGCCTTGTTCTTCTTTTTGTTCCTCTTCTCTGCACTCTTGATCGTCTCCACCATCAGGCATCTCCTCAGCTTCTCTTTCCGGCTCAGACACGAACAAAGATACCAGACACTCACCCTCTTTTGCCAAAACACCTTCCACCTCCTCCTCTTCCTCTTCTTCCTCCTCCTCCTCCTCCTCGCAGATCTGCTGTAGCGCGGGGATGTTCTTGGCGACCGGAGGCTCCTCGGCCGGAGGTGGACGGAGGGTGAAGCTGATGCTGGGCTGCCAGGGGCCGGGAAAAGCCTGCTGAGGTGGGGGCCGCGCCGCGAGCAGGTCCCCGCACTCCGGTGCTCCGGAGCGGGGAGAGCTGGGAGAGAGGGCCCCGGAGAGCCAGTGGGGCGGGGCCTCGGGGCTGAGCAGGGCGTCGTCGAGCCCCTGCAGCCAATCGTGAGCCTCGATCTCCTCGAGCGAGGCGCGGTGGGACGGGTCCTTCTGGAGCATCCTGGAGATCAGGCTGACGGGGGAAACGACAGAGAGGATTATTGTGTTTATTGTGTTTCCTGCAGAGAACAGAAGCTGCAGTTTGCTTGCTCTTCATATTTGCGTGTATTTACGACCGGATCGACACGGATCATGATCGGATTAATATCTGTTAAAGGTTATCGCTGCTTTGAACCTAAATGAGTTCATAGTGTCCAGGAGGTTGTTCAGTTCCCATCGGCTCCTTTTCGGAAAACCGTACGCACCATCATGTGACCTGCGGGCGAGTCATATGACTCCAGCTGTTCAGATCCTCCAGGACGATTTGGCGCCTGCGGATCGTCGAACAAAGTGCTCGGTTGAGCGTCATTATGCTTCGGTCCATGAAAGCGTTCATTCATTCTATTTTATTTTTTTCTTCATTATTTTAACGGTGCATAATGTAAAACACTCAACACTTTGTTATGTTTTGGTATTTTTTAAGTGCGGATTTCTCCGGTCTGGGTGCACATATGCTCAGTTTTCAAAAGGCTGAGGTTGGTTTCGTTCTATATATCTAAGCCAAACCCAAAGAAAAGACAACAACGACAGCAAGACTTTCTCACTTTTCTTTCCAGTGTCTGGTCGTGCTCACAAGCCCATTTATAACGGTTCAAATCTTTTAAAAAATGATTCACAAATAGATAATTTCATTCTGATACACATCAGTAAAACGGCGGTTATTTTACTAAACATTCTTCAGGCCGTTGCTGCTCCTTGTCATTTGATTAGTGTGAGATTATTTTAAAGAGCTGTTTAATATGATCCCGATTTCACCCGTCCACAATGAAAAACCAGTCGAGACAATTGTGGATTTTAGTTCTTACTAAATGCTCAGCAGTATATGTCAAAAATGATTAATTAATTAGATTAGCACAGCCCGGAACAGGAGCAGAACACGGTGTGGAGGGATTAACCAATTAGAAATGATTTATTCATAGCCAGCAGTAGTGACAGGGCTGGCTTTAGGTCTGAGGGGCGTCGACTGAAAGTTACAAACACGTTAAAATGAAAATCATAACGGCGCTAGTAACAACTTTTATAAATTACTCTTGAACGCCTACTGAGGAGACTTTTCAAGATTTGGCGATTACTTACAAATGTAAAAAATAAGAGCGATCTGAATGCAAATCTGAATTTGAACTTGATGAAAGTGTTTGAAGTTTTACAATCACTCTGCCAAGCTGCAGACGCAGCAGCAGATCCAGCTGCATGTGATGTGAATGCTGTAGTGCTTTGTAGCGCAGTGTGTGAGTGTGTGTGTGTGTGTGAGAGTGTGTGTGTGTTTTGGTTGGACGTTGTGAGGAGTGAAAGTGAAGAAAGAGAGTGTCTGTGCGTCAGAAGTTTTGTCCTGAAGGAAACAAAAGGGCAAATATACGGCTAGATAGACAACACTCACCGTTTTCGGCCAAGAAATTCATTTTAATTTTTTTTTTGCAAGAGCTCCATATGCAGCAGTTTGGAGGAGTTTCTGGGATAACTAGGACACTATCACTATCCAGTGAAACGCAGAGTAATGAGATGATTTCACGGTCAGCAGCTTCTTAACACGGGGTCATCCAACGCATCTATGCTACAGCACAAACATGTCCCGGGGCCGAATAAGCCTTTAAACGCATTAATCAAATTTTAAAGATATATATATATATATATATATATATTTATATATATATATAAAAAAAATTTTTTTTCAATGAAACATACAAAGATGACACAATCTTTCTTTTTTGTCCTGCAGATATCTGTCTCTGCGACCAGAGAGGTGAGCTGTAATGTTATCGGCCTCGTTCTAACCCGAGTGTGGACAGTACTCACTCTCTGCAGCCGGCGGAGACGTGTTCGGGGACGCGGTAGCGGCAGTCCAGGATCATGACCAGAGTCTCGCTGTCGTTGGTTTCCTGGAAGGGAGGGGCCCCACACACCAACATGTACAGGATCACCCCGAGAGACCAGATATCTGGAACACACACACAGAGAAAGACAGAGACAGAGACAGAGACAGAGAGAGAGACAAAGAGACAAGAATTAGACTTAAATAGTAAATGTCAGGTCTTTCAAAAATAAGCTATCTGCTGTCAGATCATATTTAGCATTTTGCTAGCCTCTTATTACATAAGGGATAGTTCAAAATAAATGCATAAATGCACCTTTTTTATGGATTTGACTCAAAACAAAACACCCCTGCAGTTATTTTCTGAAGCAGAAAATGAGGCGAAAATCAGATTCTGCCCAACAAAATATATATGTAAAAAAAGAACGGTATTATTTATCTGCCCTCTTTCCTCCTCCTCATCCTCGGCAGAGAGGTCAGCGTGAGCAACAGAGCGACCGGGCGTACGTAACGTCCATCTAGGTTATTCTTCAATGGAGAGGAGAGTGCATGAGTAACGACTTCATGACCGGTTCTAGTGTCTAGTATGAGGCATGAGGCCCGAGCTGGAGACGACTTGGCCCCTGACTCACACTCACACTCACACACACACACACCCACCCACCCTGCTGCTGACTGACAGTGCTGACACTGTGTTCTTTTCTCATCTCCTCCCTTTCCTTCCTTCCTTCCTTCCTTCCTTCCTCCCTCCCTCCCTCCCTCCCTCCCTCCCTCATGCAAATGCAGTGAGAGGAGGTCCAAGCAAACTCGGCGCTGCTTGAACCAGGAGAGAACACTGCAGTGGCCCGTTCTAGGAAACGCACACACGCACACAGACACACACACACACACACTGTAACAAACAGAGGGCCTGTTGTGGCGTTGTGCTATTCTGAGAATGATCTTGCTTTACTTCTTTCTTTTTTCTTTTTCTGTCTCTCCTCATGTTTCTCCCCAAACACTGGAAATAGAAACAGTGCACACGCTGTTCACATTGTGCATCTGCCCTTATGTAACACTAGAAAATCGAGCCAGATGGCAAAATAAATGCCGACCTCTGCAAATATCACATGTTTCTCGGGTGACTTAAAGGACGATTCCAGTTATTGTCGAGCTAGGTCTTTTTTTTTTTCCATCCTCCTCCCCAAAGTGTTTGCTATTTTAATCTTTCATCAGCCTTGTCATCGGCTCGTAGAGTTTCACAACGCACAAGAAGTGGAAAAAGTAGCACATTAATCTTAAAATAAATGGTGTCTGATTATTATATTTGCACTTTTGGGCTGTCAATCTTTCTTCTTACATATGCGTGTTCTCTCCTGGCTGTTAGGCCGCTGCACTCAGGTCAGATCAGAAGATATCTTTCACTTTAGAGCGGTTCTTTTGAATTTTTGTTGCGTTTGCACGCCTGTATCGCACGCCTGCATTTTCTACATTTTTAACTGACCATAATGACCTGCACATTTTGTCCTATCATTCATTAGACATCCACAGCTCTGTGGATGCCAATGTTGTTCAGTAAATCAGTCCACCGGACGTAGACATCTATTGGGTCAACAGCGTTCATGATCTCCCCGTTGTGGATGACTTTTTCCTCTTTTACTGTTCATGTCAAATTTCCAAGCCTCAAATTAGTGAGCATGCTAACAGTGTGTGTGTGTGTGTGTGTGTGTGTGTGTGTGTGTGTGTGTGTGTGTGTACAGCTCTTTTTTTGTTATCTTAGATTGTCGACAAAAGTGGAAATTGTGCCTGGAAAAAAAAAATGAGTTGATGATCACATCTTTTTCTGAGAAGCCACATACACACAGCACCAGATAAGATGCGAGCGTGTCAGTGTTGAACACAACATGTAGGGGTGCAGAATGCACACGCTGTAGGATACAGACAGAAAAAGATGGAGACGACCCGCAGCTTCATGACACTTCACAGTGAGATTAATGAGCAATAATCAGCAAAAACTTGAATCAAAAAGTAAGACCTGCCATTGTAAGTTCACTTTTTCCATTATAATCACCAAAGCAGAGCCCGATTACATGGAAGGGGACGGAAAAAAAACCCTCTTTCAGAACCCTTCACTGAGATCCATATCTATCTGTAGATTCTCACACGTACCACTCCCCATGTGGGATAAACATCCAGCCTTTGTCCCACATCGCACTCATGATGGTCCAAACAACGGTCCTCAGTCCCCGCTGCACAATGTACACTCCAGACGTGCACGCGCATGTGCACGTCTGGAGTAGTGTTATGCAATAAGGAGAAGTCACTAAGTGCAGGGAGTGTTCTTTTCTCCGCTGGCTGGGGAATATCACACCTTCCTACCACTAGTGCACAGGCGCTGGACCGGCCTGACGAACGCCCGGCCTCAGACGTTGCTGCTTGCAGCGAAGGCCGGCTAAAAAAGCTCCAAGCAGCTGTGGATTCATTACGTTTACATGTGAAAAACATTTTATTAAGTAGTCATCCCCTGAAAAACAAGTTCCCCCTCCCCCCTAAAAAAGCACTCTGAAATATGTAACTAAGCTGTACGGCCTCCTTACTTCCTGTGTACTTCTACTTCAGGGGAACACATTGTACCGCTACAATAAAATGACACAGAAATGTTGCAGCAGAGTCAGACTTGACACACAGAGTGCAGCGAAATACAATGCGTTGTTATTTATTACACCGTCTGGTGTCGTCGTATAGCATTGTAAGCAGACATGAAGACTTCCATTTAGGGTGACGTTGGCAAAACCGTTTGTCTACAACGCCAGTACAACATTATCGGTGTAAGAAAGGGTGATGAGTAAAACAACGCGTTGTTCGCTCAGGGCCCCTTTACAGTTAAGTCCCGCCCTGACAACACAAATCCAGGTCGTGGTTACTCAGGAACTGCGTTGGCGAAGGTGATTTCCACCGCGGTTCAGAAAATAAAAAGTAGAGCATGGATTTCATTAGCCGAGGTATTTTTCTCTCGGTACTGTTATTAGTGTCATGTGTTTGCATCGAGTCTCACAGCAGTACATTTGTACTCAAGAGGAAACACACTCGCCTTGTGCAAGCAGTACCGGTTGCCAAATATGACCTTCAAAATAAGAATATTAGCCGCTTGCTTTGACATAACGTCCGTGGTTCATGAGGAGAGCAGAGCGTTGATGTAATAGGTTAGATGTTAGTATGACATCGTCCATAAAGCGTTAGTGTGCTTTTATCCGGGATCGGGCAGCAAAAGTGAACTACAGGCAGCCACAAAAGTTGGAAAAGAAAAGAAAAGAAAAGGCACTCCGTGGGGTTTATAGCAAAACAGCAACCAGGAGTGAAGAAGATTGATTCTGAAGTTTTACAATGAACACACACAGAAAGACAGAAATCTCTTCTTGGAGGAGATGCTTTGTCGCCTGCAGACACACAGACATCCACTAAACGCACAGAAATCAGCAGCGCTGCAAAGAGGAGCGAAGCTTATCCCGGTTCTTTGGGCGACTGTGGCCCTTTTTAGGAGATGCCCTTTGGAGTGCACATTCCAAGACCAAATATGTCAAAAGGGGGGTCAACAAGTTTAGACCCGCTCCAAAGGGACCTCCTCGTTAAGACAAGAACATTTATTTTTCCAGATTTGATCTCCTGATCCTGACAAGTCTCATTATTCTCACACGATTATCTTCTAACGCTGATAGAATGATCGGGATGGAGCTGGGAAGGTTAAATGGACATGTGTGGTGCGTGCGGGCCTGCGTTTCCTTTCTTCGACCGATGCAGACTGTGACTATTTCTAGGATTTTACGTATTCACTTTGCAACGACAGCAGGGAGGCTCAGGGCGGAAATCCCACTCTGGTCCATCAAATATTTGATGTCCATGGAAAATGTTTACGTCTTCCGACTCGCTCGTGTGCCTCTGCCAACGAGTCAAGTTGCGGTTCTTTTTTGTCCACGTCTGTTCAAATGGCTTCACGCACATTCTCCCGATGCGCATTGAGATTGTTGAGTTGTGGCGCTCAATGAGAACGACGGACCGACAGGGTCACGACGACCTTGACCTTTGGCCACAAAACACTAATTTTTTCATCCTTGTGCCAAATTTGAAGAAAATCAGACGGGCTAATCACCCGCGGCTCGCGTTGTCGTGCAGGGATACAAATACGTGGTCTCACTCTTACAGGGAGACTGTGGCTCAGTGGTGAGCAGGGATTGTCTTTCAATCAGAGGATCGGCGGTTTGATCCCCGGTGCCACTCGCTCATGTCGATGTGTCCTTGAGCAAGACACTTATCCCTAAAAAATTGCTCCCGTAGCTGCGCCTACGGAGTATGAATGTGTATGAATGGTTGACTATACTGATGTGGCACCTTGCATGGTGGCTCCTCCCATCAGTGTGTGAATGGGAGAATGATGTCATGTAGTGTTAAAGCGCTTTGAGTGGTCGGTAGACTAGAAAAGCGCTATACAAGTACACGTCCATTTTCCATTTTAAAACAGCAGTTACTGTTACGATCTTGTTGTATTTGAGCACTGCAAAAGGAGGCCATCTGAAGGCTACTCCTGCAACTTAGTACTGGAAGTACATAAAAGCGTTGGATTCCGAATTTGAGCGTCCAGTGTGGGCTTAGCTCAAAAAGACTGGATCCAAAATCCTATTATTTCTCCCTAACCTTTAGAAAGCTTATGTTCCACAGGCTGAACGGCGCTCCCTGTGACAGTTTAGCTGACCTTCTTATGCAGAATTGGTGCGAGTGCCCCTTTAAAAGAATTAAATATAAAAAATGGACAGACTTTGTTATGCAATAAATGCAGCATAGTTTTGGACAAAGCAGCAGATTTTGTGAACAATTTCCTTTTGAGGATTTTGTTGCCAAGAGTCATGCTTCTAGTGTGAGTATGATGGGGAGGAGGGTGAGGGGGGGTTGACTCTGGGCTTTGCGAGCTTTGGAAAGATCTGTGTTGATATAAACAGTCCAGCAGCCTTGATGTTGATATGAAAACACTGACAATGAGGTTTTAACCCCTCCGGTTATCCAGTTATTCCTTGATCTAAAAGGATGTTCAGAGGAAGGAGGGGGCACTTTCCATTAGCCGCTGCGGTTGAAGACGTCACACCGTAAAAGACAGCGGACATCAGCGCGCTCCAACCTGACACAACCTCAGACTTCACCAGCGCATCCAACTTGTTCTGAGCCGTCTTGTAAAGAGCGTTCTTTACGAGACTGGGATAATGTCCCCCCGCCCCCCTCCCCGCGACATCCAAAATCTGCCAGTTACGGTCTTACCAAGGCAACTTCTTTTTTATTTTCCTCCCATGAAATTGAATGCTTACACCGCCTGCTTTAATTTAGGAGTTCATAAAGACGAGCAGAGCACAGAACAACAAAACAGGCCCTGAAGTCGTTCCCCATCAGCGGCAGCTTTTCCTTTATATTATGCAGGACTTCTAATGTTTGGAGACACAGCAACCCTGTCGAGCTCAATACATAGTTTGCGTAACTTTAATGTGCTTTAGGGAGAATGTTTTTCTAACTTTAACCACATGCGAGTGTGTAGCTGACGCCCAGAGAGGCCCACTTCCAGAATGCAGAACTTCCCCCCTGCTCAGCTCCCCCTCCCTCCTTATCTTGTCATTGTTCTGAGACTTTATGGCCGCGCTGTTCTCCGTCGCAACCCCACAACAAATGTTAACATTGGTTTCAGGCGGCGTGTGTTCATGTGCGGACAAGACTGTAATTATTATTTTTTTTAAACGTGATGACCTAGTTCTGCAGTTCTGCAAATCTGCAGTGAGAAATCACTAGAACAAAAACATTATTACAATAAATTGAAATCAAGACTATTTGACCAAGAAACCGGATAGCATTACCAAACATTAACCATGAGACCTGAAAAGCACACATGCGTGAGCGCAGCAACGGGCTGCTATTATGTAACTGCAGACAGTGTTTATCTTTGTCAAAGGGAGGGGGCCAAATTTAACCTTGTGTCTCTCCTCCACATCATAAGACACACACACACACACACGCACACACACACACACACACACACGCACACACACACACACACACACACACACACACACACACAGAGTTGCTGCAAAGATTCCCAGCAGCGAAGGAACCACAGTGAATTAAACAGCAGCCTGCTTAGAGACAAAAATATCAAAGACGTGTGTGTGTGCGTGCGTGCGTGTGTGTGTAGAGACGGGTTTATGAGTCACCTTACTAAGCTGAGATCACCAAGGGACATATCTTCCTCTGTGCAGCACAGGATAATCACACAGCGGCCTACACATGTATTTATTGGTGTGTGTGTGTATGTGTGTGTGGGTGATGGAAGTGTACATTTCTAACAAAGAGATGATGTAACTGTGGCATCTGCAAGTAGAATTGTGTTAAAATACACCGAACAAAAATTAAAAAAAAGGGCACTCGGGAGTGGAGGTTGAAATATATATGGTTCCTTCGTGTGGACGCTTTTAGAAACAGGAAGTCACGCGAATAAAAAAAAAAGTACAGCCAAAGTTGAAATTGTGTGAGAAGTGTTTTCTTTGTGACTGCTCCCTGTGTTTTTACTTCTATCCCACAAAGAGGATTATAAGCAGACAAACAACACAAGGTGAGAACTCTTAAAATGACACTTTCACGACAGACACTGGAGCTCCTCCCACAAGATCGGCTCCCGATCGCGGTTCGGGTCCACTTGTATTGTATTCGGTAGAGATGCCTTTGTGGTCACGAGAATAAACAGCCAAAACCCTGCCAAAATTCCACCCTGATCCAGTCTAGAGGATCAGGCCACCGACCTCCCTGAAGTCGACATGCTGTGTGTTTTCCTGCTGTTGCCATCGTGTCACATCCTGCAATCTATCGGCCTCTTGAGTCACACAGATCACAGCAGGACGGACCAGCCTTTCTGCTGTAGATAAACAGTGATGCTTGGCACTTTCTCTTTCTGCTACCTATCTCTATCTCTCTTTCCCTCTCTCACACACACACACACACACACACACACACACACGCACGCGAACACACACGTACACAAATGCTTTGCTACGCAGTGTGAGAGACCAGTGGTGAGCCGCAGTGTTTGGTTCCACTGCAGAACGTGCCCCGTTGGCTCAGGACTGGCTGGCTTGCTTAGACTGACCCAGATACACACACTAATCCTTTACGGACATTGCGCACACACACATGAACAAACACACACACAGATCTGCACGTACACACAGACAGGCACAAACAAATCTAAGCACATACAAATGGAAGGGGTGTACAGCGCAGGAACACACTTACTAAGACAAATACCCAGGGTCATGGGGACAAATGTAGCCACACACACACACACAAACACACACACACACGCATGGTGCGGTTTGCGTTCATAATGCAAGCTTTGGTGCTCATTCCAGGTTCATTACCACAAGACTATTTTTTGTTTCGTTTTGACTGTTCACACTTTTTTTTTTTTTTTAATTTCGTCAATATCAGAATCCAGTGTGAAGGGGTCACAGTGTCGAACTGACAGAAATGCATAAGAGAACAATAACAAAAGGCGTCACACGCAGCAGCACGCTTTCAGGGTTTCATCTGAGAATTGATGTGGAGTGGAGGCCAGCGAATTTTGTGGATGACTGAGGATGGACGACCGGACGAGCGAATAATGACCTACTTATTCTATTTGGCTAATTTAAGTTGGCCTCCAGGCAGGCAGGCAAGTAGAAAAAAAAGACAGCAAGTGGAACACGGGAGCTTTTGCTATCCAACTCAAGAAATAAGGGTTTTTTCTTTGGGGCGTTAAAAAGATGAACCAAGACGGTTATTTTTTTGGTCATAAAAATCCCTCATCAGCAGTTCCACAAACGGACAGAAAAAAGCCACGTTAAGAGGAAAGTCCAAAAAAAGAGACCTCATTGGACGCAGCACAAGCATTTACCGTGACTGTTCAGATTTCTCTCGTGACCCCATGTGCGGGTCCTGACCCTCAGGTTGGGAACCATTGATTTTCTATCTAGACCAGTGGTTCTCAAACTTTTTCTGTCACGGCCCACTTTGGAGGAAGCAAAATGTTCGGGCCCCAACGCCTCAACAACATTGGAACAAAATGGTTGAACTTTTTGAGACTGAGTTTTTTTTTAATTCATAGATTAAAACAAAATGTAATCCCAGGTAAACCAGACTGCTCCATCAGACAAAAACTAACAACATTCTTAAAAAAAAGACATTTTTTTTAAGACACTGCATTTCCCCCCGCGCCCCACCTGTAATACCTCCATGCCCCACTAGAGGATCGCGCCCCACAGTTTGAAAACCACTGATCTAGACCAGCTGTTCAGTTTCAACACTCTCACATGCAAAACAATAAAAAAAATCTCAAAGAGCTTCTCACCCACAGCCGGAGCGTCATACTCTTCTCCCAACAGAATCTCCGGGGCGGAGTACGCCAGCGACCCGCAGCTGGTGGCCAACATTGTCCCGGGTTGGAACAGGTTGCTGAACCCAAAGTCTGTCAGCTTCACCGCCCCCTGCTGGGGGAAGAACACCACGTTCTCGGGTTTCAGGTCCCGGTGCACCACGTGCAGCTGGTGGCAGTACGCCACGGCGCGCACGATCTGGGCGAAGTGGCGCTTGGCGGTGCCCTCGGCCACGCCTCCCTCGTGACGGAGGATGTAGTCGTAGAGGTCGCCCCCCTCCGCCAGCTCCATGACCAGGTAGAGGGTGGTGGGCGTGTCGATGACCTCGTAGAGGCGCACCACGTTGGGATGCTGCACCAGCCGCATGCACCTGGAAGTAATGAGTAAAATGGCGAGATGATCGTCAGGGTGGGAAATAAGAACTTGAGCTTTGTTCCATGTTTGGCTCAGGTGGGATTTAAGTGGATAACACACGGTTTACTAGTAGCATGCCATTTGAAATCTCATTAAATTGGACCCAAAAATATCTACAAAGCTCTCCCACTTTGTTTCGTTTTTCAATCCTTTTCCTAAATCCTTTCTTCTCAAGCTTTTGTCTTTCAGCAGCATTTACCTTACTTCCTGTAAGAGGTGGCTCGTCGCCATCACATCGAGTTTCGTCTTGTCAATCATTTTGACAGCAACCAGTTGCCGGGTGCTGACGTGACGGGCCAGCTTAACCACGGCAAAGTGGCCCCTGCCCAACGTCCGACCCAGATGGTACAGCCCGCTGAGGTCTGAGCGGCCGGGGCTGCTCCTGGGGTTGAGGTGTCCTTCCTGAGCGCTGGTGCTCTCCCCAGAGGTATCCATGTTTAAAAAAGGGAGGGAGGGCTGAAACAGCTTCAGGAGAGAGGGACAAAAAGGAAACGGGGCGAATGCAAAATTGTTGTTTCAAGGTGTCGGGGAGTCAGAGGGAGGAGGGCCTTCTTCGTCGCAGGACCGCAAAGTCCTTCACTGGTGGGGAGTTGCCTGGCAGGACAAAGAAAAGACAACACGGTTAGACGCAACGCAAGCATCGATTATCTGGGCCCTCGGGGGCCACCCCCAAAAAGGTAAGCAGGCTTCGACGAAGTCAGCGAACACCTCCCCCCCTTTCAAGCCCCGGTCCCAGATTGATATTCCACATATTTGTTTTCAAAGTCGAGTAGTGCAGACGATCGCGATGTATGCAAAGGTCATGCTCCAGTAGCCCAGAACGAGAACCGAAGAGGGTCAAAGAGGATTTTTTTTTATTGTCTGTGATGTTGAAGGGCTGCACTTGGCTCAATCTCAAATAACAGCCATCCAGCACAAATGGCACGCCAAATCAATACTGTAACAGGAAACCATAATGTGTGTGTATGTGTGTGTGTCATTAGTTTGTCTAAGAGGGTCAGAAGGTGGCATTAGACCTGATGATGTCATCATCAGACCCCAACCACCCCCACCCCCTCCCCCACCCCTACCAGACCAGGGGTAACAAGTTTAGCTGCTGTCATCATCTTCATCACCACGGCTATCATCACTCCCATTACCACTGTCAACTTCATCCTGGTACCTTCATCTTGTTCATCCTCACCACCATTATTTATTCATTAAAGAAGTGATGGTGTGACACGCGCGCGCGCGCGCACACACACACACACGCACGCACACACAAACACACAAACACACGCCACTGCGTTGTGTACATGCCCGTGGGCTCCTACATTTGCGGTAAGGCCAGCTGTTCTCTGACTTGGCCTCCACCGCGGTCCCGAGTTGGCACATACGCATGTAGTCGTCCTCCTGGCGGCAGACCAGCACCTCCAAAAACAAACGCCACCAACAACCACCCGGACGAGCGCCGCTAGCATTGAGACCGGAGGAGGCGGCTCCGACGCCCGCAGTAACCCCCTCCCGCCCCCCGGTAAACCAACTTACCATTGTTGCGCAAATATCCCGTAGCTGCGAACTGTTCCGCCGCGCGGGTCCTCCTGTCACTCCGCCGCCTCGGCACGCCGAGCTCGGGCTGTAGCAAAAGACGGCGCCGCCTCCTCGCTGGCTTTCATAACACTCCATGTTCGCGGTCCGTGTGTGTGCACATACTTTTCTCGTGGAGCGCTCGTCCGTCCGTGTCCGCGCCGCCTCGCTTCTCTCCTGAGTCTCGAGCTGCGTGAGCGCGCGCCCGCTCCTCTGAGAGCGAGCGTGAGAGAGAGAGAGAGAGAGGGGGGGGGGGGGGGGGGCATGCCAACGTGCGCGCGCGCGCACGCACACAAACACACGCGCGTGTGTCCAGCTTTCCTTCTGACGTCAATACATTCCGACTCGCTCCCGCGGCGCAGCAGCAGCAGAAGCGTGCAGCGGCCGCGAGCCTCTTGTGCTCGTGCGCAGTGGAGAGAGCAAAATGTCTGAATGAATGCTCAGGAAGTCCAAGAAATTATATAACTGACTAATGAGTGTTTTTTTTGTTCTAAATAGAAAAGGGGGCACAAAGAGCTATGCCATAACATACGTGATGACGTACATTCCTGAGATGCTTCCATTATTATGACTTTACCAATATGGCTTGACTCCGCACAGAAGACTCAGAGGGCCACAACAGAAATGCGGAGATATAAATAAAATTATTTATATATTTAAATTATTATTATAATTAATTACACCCTTTGTTGTCTTTCAGATATTTCTTAAGGAAAATGCACATAGCATTATTTTACTATCTCCATACGGAGCTACAGTGTGTCGAATAGGACACTTTGAAATAATAGATTTACTATACTGACCTCATCATGTGGCATACATGTAATACGATCTTTTTGTGTGTATTGTATCCATGCATTGTATCCCCCCCCCCCTCCCACACACACACACACACACACACACACACACACACACACACACACACACACACACACACACACTGACAATCACATTCTTGAAATGACTGCATGTCATATGTTGTCGTCTGTAGGTTTTGAAGTTCAAGCCAATTGTCACATTGAAAAGTCTGCACTGTTGAGTCAGGAGTCTGCTGGATGATCTCATCCCAGCTGCTCTTTGTTTCCTCCAACCAGCCAACCTGCAGAAAGATGGCGCCACCTAGTGGTACTTTTCTTTCTTTCTCTCGTTGCACGATACCTGCAAACTCTTTTCAGACCAAAGGGCAGTTTATTCAACTGGCATCCCTTGTGTCAATATATATATATATATCTATATATATATAAATATATATATAGATATATATATATCTATATATATATATATCTATATATATATATATATATATATATATATATATATATATATATATATATATATATATATATATTGTTCAACTTTTCTCAAACTTCAAGGTTTTTTTTAAGTGACAAAGGTATTTATGTTGTTAAGAGGTTGACAATGAGGATGATAACATGGTACGAGGTGCAAACAAAATAGAATATATTTTTAGAATCAAAAGTAATCACAAAACAACACATTGGCAGGACTTAGGTGGTTAAGGATTATCTAAAAAGTCACCGAACTCACTTACTAGTTGGCTTAGTCTATCGTAACAACAATATTTACTACAACCCCATTTACTCCATATAACTTATAACATATAACTAAAACATAATCACAAATTACCATTAATTACCACAAATCTTAAATAACACATAATCAGCCAAAACAAGATGCATTTAAGTACTGGAATGCAATACAGGAAGTAAGGTGCAACCTAATCAAGTGGCAAAACATTATTTAATTATTCGCAGACTTCCTGAGAAGATGTAAAACAGATGACATAAACATAAAAGGCCTAAATAATCAGATTCATTATTGCATGTTACACTCTAAGTGCCTTCTGCACACTGTAGTGCTTAGAGGGAGGAATGGTTGCTCCTCGGTCGTCCCTTTTAAAGTACACTCTGGGAGTGTCTCGGCATGTGTTTACATTGATTTTTGTTTTTTAATCCTGAGGTAGCACATGAAAATCCAAACTCAGGCCCACCCACAACAGAAACAGCACTCCTGTCCAGCAGCTGTGGATCCACCGTCACATGGAGAACCCTCTCTCCTTTATCAGGGCCACCGTCAGCTTGTCCCGCAGGATCTCCTTGGACGAGTAGAAAGGCAGGTACAGAATGGAGTAGCACGTCAGAGACTTGGGTAAGTGCTGATCGTCGTGCAGACCAGTCTGGAGTTGAATCACTTGAACGTTCATCCGGACCTGGTCCATACCAAGAATAGGAACCCTCCTGTTTCCTGTCACGAACACTGCGGAACAACACCCGTGGAGGGAAAGAAGGAACTTCAAGTCACGCTTTGTCTGTTACCATCTTTGCACATCAGCATCATCTGCTTAGCTGCTGCCACTATATATGTTTCTTCCTTTATGCATTTACTTGATAATCAAAAATAATGATCTCAAATTAGATTGAGATCTTCAGTCACTTTTTAGAAATAACCATCTTGACTGTTCAAGCACATGATGGTAATAATGGCTGCATTGCATTCAGGGTGCACAAGTTCTTGTCAATGCTGACTCGCTGGGAACAGAGCCGTCCACAACAGAGCCCCCACTAAAGTTAGCCGTGATGGTGTTTGTGAAAAGACCACATTTAGGTTTCAACAGCTCACATGCCTCATGTTTGATCAAAGTGAAAAGCTGTTTCGAGGTTCAGTACTTACGAAAGAAATCTTTCCTCTGGTCTTCAGTCAGTTCGTCAAAAACCTCCCAAAACATCTGCTTGGTGTTGTTGTCAAATTGAGGTACCCACACTGTGTTCTAATTGAAATAAGGAAAGAAAGCAATAGTTTGACGCGGTTTAAAACAAGCATGTGGAGACTTAGAACAGGTGGAGCTTGTGTTTGGGACGGTGCGCTTTTCACCTTTTTCAGTTGGGCCCAGTCGTAGATGTCTTGGCCCACCAGCACTCCCCGCAGCTGCTCCGGCTGAAACAGCTTCACCAGTGCCCGGTCACACACCTGGAAGAAGCCTCGCTGGAACTCATCGAACACGCCCTCCACCGACGCCGTGAAGGCGTGGCTAACGTAGGCCTCGACAAACTCCTTCCTGTTGTGGCAGATTGACGTTTAAATTCAACAAACATTCCTCAGAAATGGAGCTGATCTGGGTGCAGGTCACACACACACAACTTCTATTTAAAACGTTTCAAAGTCGTACCTATTTTGAACTGTCAGTGGCTTGTAAGGATTTTGGGGGTCAAGATCAACATCGGTCCCACCCCAGTTGATCTGTCAATCAATTATGAAAGTGGAGGTTAGTGGTATTGCAGAAATAAAGATAAAAGAGGCACATTACTTGACGCTTTATTAAAACTTAGTTCATAAACGAGGAAAGGACCAACCCCAAAGTCCATCCATTTTAGGTCATCCTCCTCTTCATAGTCCAAGATGCACTGCAGTCTCCTTAAAGAAACAAGCAAAACTAAAAAGTAAGAAATACTGAATCGCCTACTAAATTTGCGATATTCAGGCATCAATTTAACACAATCTGTATTACTAAATTGAGATGAATACTGACTTTCCCTCAGACGGGCTGAATTCCTTTAAATCGTCCAGCGTCGGCTCCACACCGAGCAGCTTCTTGAACAGAGCCAGCGGGAAGGGGAAGTGTATGATGTTGGTGTTGTACAAGGCCAGTCCACACAGAACCCCAAGCAGGAAGAAGTTTGTCTGCTCCTCCTCTGTCGTCTGTATTGAGAAACAACCAAATAAACTATTGCATATTGTTCCATTGTTGCTGATCAAAATTAGCAGGAAATCCATCAAGTGAAGGGAACCCTGATCCTATGAGTTTGATGGTTCCTTCACAGGGATTTTAAGTCTTACCGTGGAGGGGAACCATGCCAGCGTTTTGGATTCGTTGAACATGAACATCCCGGATACAGTTGACACCATTTCACAGAACAAGTGGTGAAAGAGGTCCTTTGCGTAGACATGCATGACCTCTGGGTCCTCGTCAAAATAGACCTGAGAGGTAAATATGCTGAGATGAGATTAACAATTTCTTTTTTTTTAATGAGATTCAATGACATAAGATAGAGAATAAGTATGAAATGATTTGCCTGTGCTCTAACCATCAGGTAAAAACTGAATATTTACCACGAGATGCTTCTTGAAGTCACTGGACTGAGCAGCAGCCAGTTGTTTGAAGGTGTCTTCCAAAAGTGATGCTCGCTTCAGCTTCAGTTCAAAATATTGAACTGATGTTGGAGCTATTCCATAAGGCCACATCATGCAGGTGCTCTATAATACAGTTCAAAATCACACGTTCTTAAATAATATTCCTATGTTAACATTTTTTTACTACTCTACTGTAATGTATTTTATTGTCGAAGCTACATAAGTGTTTTTGACCACTTAATGGCAACGCAACAAGCTGTGAAGAACAACAGGGGAAAAAACAAAGAGCTGAAAGACGCTAGTTATTAGATTCCCTGTTACATGCTGTCGATTGGTTGTCATGTTGCCTCTTTGTGAAACTTGATAGGACACCTACATGCTAACTTTAAAACAAACTCCACTTTAACAATGCAGATTGATTTATTGGGGATTTCCCAACAGCCCTCGTTGTATTGTTTGTACGGTTTAGTTGGCCAACAGGCAAAGTTACAGGCTCAAGTTACCTTTGTGTAGGAGGTGAAGATGTCAAAAGCCATTTTCTTAGATTTCAGATCCATCACAAATGGAAAGTTGAAAAGGACCAGCGGCTGATAATCCAAATCCGGAAAAGAGCAGATAAGCAATTTATTTACAAAAATGTAAACTTGACGACCACAGAAATGTTCTATTTCTAGTTTTTTTACCTTGACTTTGAATGGCGAAGACCAAATCTTCAGCTCCTCTGTAAGAAACGTTTGGCTAAACTCCAGACCAAACGTTTCTTCCGGGATCCTCTGACGTCCTGCAATCCGGAGGTTGGCCTTTAAAACAAATATATTTTAGCTATAGCGTGAGGGATTCTTTTTTGTTTGTTTGTTTGTTTGTTTAAAGCCGAGTAAGCTGGTTTCTGTGTGGTTTGAAATTCGCAGGGAGGAAAAAAAAACAAGACGGCGGATACTAACGTTGTACATATACTGGAGGACTTGCATGTTTCTGAGTCCTGCGTCACGGGGACCAGGCTGTGAGGACAGGATCCCTGAGAGGGCCCGCTTCCACACCTCTACGTGCTCCACCATGGTGGAGGGCGGCAGAGAGGACCACCAGTCCCCTGAGGAAGACATCAACGTCAGGGAGCATTTCAACAGCTGAGCAGGTGACAGCAGAATGATTCATGATCATTATTAGATCATGAATTCCTCTTCAATTATAACCAATCATAACATTTGTATACAAATGAACAAAAATGGATGAATTTATTCGAATGAAAATGCATTCAATCAATGCCATAAGTAACTCTAAGTTTAAAAGATAAGTTACAAGTAATAACTAATGCCCTGCCTTACAATTTATGGGGTGCATTCGAAAGGCTTTTTCTTTTGTTAAACAGCATTTTAACACTAATAATAATAATTTAATGAAATGAATGATGCATTTATTTTGAATGCACATTTACCTAACCACGTTCCTATTTTGAATATATCATTGTGTTTATAAATTAGAATTTGAGAAGATCTATAATTATTACATTGCCGCACTCCAGAGTGCATACAAGGACACAACTTAATTTAATGAATGTAAAGCATCTAATAAAACGAAAAAATGCAGTTGGGCTGAGGTTCTTTTCTTTTGTATCGTTAAATTACATAATAGCATCCTGCCCTCCTTCATTTAGACTCCATAGTTGTACAGTTATTTAAAATGTGTACATTTCTCTGCCCTAGTTATTGCCATAGTTAGGCTGATGAGCACAGCGTTGTACCTAAGACCTGAAGGCTTTCGGCACCGAGCCTCTGCACGGCGGCGGCGACGGCCTCGGCGAGCGTTGTGCTCGTTCGCTGCAGGCCGCGTCTCTGGATCACATGCAGGAGCTCATTGAGAAGCAGGAAGACCCTCAACCCCTCCACTCCCACTGGCATCTCATCGAGAGAGGGAACCAGGTGCCAGACTGCGGCCTCAACCTGCGCAGAGCATAAAACACAGTAGCTGAGCAGAGCGTCACCGAGAGGGTTTGGAAAGGGAGCGCACAAACGCCGGTCGCATGCCTCTGCCAAAACATGATCCTTCTTCGCCAGTTTCTTAAAAGCATGTCGCGCAGCTGACAAGTCCAGGCCGGAGTATTTTGAGGAGGTCTGGAAATGTTTGTCTTCCCTATGGAGGTAAAAAAAACAAGGGTGTGAATGTGATGCACATTGCAACCGATGCGAGCGACTTGGAGAGCGAGGGCGGAGGGCGCTTACCTTTGGTCGAGGAAGATTTGATTCACGCAGGACGCCGAGGAGAACGTCCTGCGGATTTCCCTGCGAGGTTTGCATGTGGTTAGTCAATGACACTGACTAAAGGGTATTAATAGATTTCACAAGCCAACCGGCTGTTTGCGATAACTGCGCCTGCTTACCGTTTGATCTTCTTCCACGACTTTGAATCACACTCAGAGACCCATTTGTTGATCACATCGCGCGTTACGTTGCCGACGCCCGCAGTGTTGGAGTCCTTCTGCGCTTCCTGTGAAAGACACAAGAAAGAGCTCATGTTTGGTGTGTAAAAATGTCTTGTTGGGGTTAAGGTATTATTACACCTCCCACAATTATGATGTGTACTGCATGAATTCGTACCTGAACGGGCGTGCACGTTGCAAACGAACAGTTTCCTCCCGCGTAGATGTTTCTAACTTTAAGACCATTACTGGCGTCTGGAATGATATTAGAAATAAAAGTTATCTCTGTCGCTGAAATAAAAATGGAATCAATTTAGGTATTTCAGAAATGTGGTCACCCTGTGTCAGTTGAACGGGTAGCGGTACGGACGGATGACTCTCCTCTCCGTGTCCCAGCTGCCCCTGCTCTCCACACCCGAAGGAGTAGACCCTGTTCGAGTCCGTCAACGCCAATGTGTGATTCCTGATGGAGATAACAGCATTTGAATGTTAACAGAGACGCCTTATCAGGAGTTTAACAGCCTCCAAGCCTCCGCTTCAGACAGACAAAGCAATACAAAGTGATTAATACATGTAAATAGCTTTCATAATTGCATTATAAAAGGTGATGCAACGTACCGTCCACATGCAATCTTGGTGACCTTTGCCCCCCAGAGCTCCACAACAAGCCGAGGTCGTAGTTCATCGGCGAATGAGTTGTGGCCGAGCTGTCCATATTGACCAGAGCCGAATGTGAACACTGCCCCATTCTGAGGGAGCAACCAGACAAAACCAGAGGAAATTCCCAAATATTGTTTATTATTATTTACATTTCTGTGGGATCTAGGAAATTAGTGCTGCATTGGTGAGGCAGGTAAATAATGTTGGCAGAGATTTTTTAAAACACATTCTATTATTTCAGTTTCATTTGTAGAACTGTTTTTTAAATGTTGTCTAACCTTTGTCAAAATGGCAGTGTGGTCCTTTCCACAGGAAATGTAAATTGTTTTCTTCGTGTTCAGGCAACGAACAGGAGTTGGTGTCGTTCTGTCTATTATGGATGAGATATTACATTCAGGTTTACATATACCGCTTTTTTCTTAAAATGAGTATTAGATATGATTGCTTTAAAAAAGAAATCTACCTGTTGTGTCTCCCAGCCCGAGCTGCCCGCGGTCGTTTCCCCCCCAGCCGAACACGCCTCCGGAGATGGAGAGGGCGAAGCTCTGCTCTCCCCCAGCAGCCACCTGGACCAGGGAGAGCGCCGACAACGAGCGGAGGTGTTGGGGCGAGTCGGAGCCGTGCTTGTTCCTCTCCAAACCCAGCTGGCCCCTGGAGTCTTGGCCCCATGTGTACACCTGACCACCTGTGGAGGAATGCAATCAATTACAGACGTTATTATCATTATTATCTTGTACTATGCCATGATAGCAACCACCAGTGGACTATTAAAATTCCGTCCCAACACTGGCTGAGGTGTTGTTTTCCAGCAAGTCAACATGACAGGATATGAACATTAAAGCAGCGATTACCTGTTTTAGATAATCTAAAACAGGTAATCGCTGCTTTAACGTTCGTATCCTGTCATGTCAACACAGGAAGAGTTTCCACGACTATCTGACAAGCCAACGGCTCTAAGCTTCTACTTTAGTGGCAAGTCACTGTAGACTTCACTGTACCTTGGGTGAGGGCCACTGAGTGCCGGCTCCCACAAGCGACCTGAGACACCACTATGTTAGAAAAAGCTTCCAGGGGCCTGAGAGGACAAGAGACAGGAGCGGGGAAAAAAGAAAAAAAGAAAGTGAGACAAATTTGCACCCTGTCACACATTTTTGTTGCAAATTCAGAACGTCAAATTGACTTCATGAGGTGAGTTTCTCCTTACTTTGGAATGTAGGTGCAAGTTGTGTCCACACAGAGAACTTTTCCTCCTCTAGAAAGCAGAGTGACCCCATCATCATCACCACAAGCCACGGCCTGGATCTTCTCTTTACACTTTACGAACTCTGAAAGAACACAGCAGGTGTACAGTAAAGGATGCAGCTTGTCCTGGAGGTCACCACTGCCAATAAGCTGAGAAGAAAGGTAAAGGACTGTTGCTCACTCTGTTTTCCTCTGACTCTCCCCCCATCTTTGCTCTCGTTCGTGCGGATGATGGCAGCATCGCCGTTGCTTCTAATGAAGGCGAGACCTCCGTGGCCCGCTGACAGGTGTGTGACGTCAAAGCCGAGGGGTAAAAGGTGAACTCCGTCGACTGTTGAGATATTCGCGCCATCTTTCAACCGAAAGCCCTGCTGGCAGTTCTCTCCCCATGAAAACATCCTGGTAAAATGTCTTCGGAAGAACCGTCAGCTGCTTTTTATGACTCGGCTCAGTCTGGCAGAATGAAAACCTGATTGTATTATTGCGCATGCGTGGTGGCTGTGAGAGGAGGAAAACAAAACTTAGGACCATGATAAAACGAAAGTGACACGCAGAGTGAGTCAGAGGCAGGAGGAGCTTTCTGACTAGTAAGAGCACAACAACGAAAGTGAAACTGAAGTGGAAAACCGTACTTACACTGTCTTAGAAAGAAAAGCTGTTTCAAATGTTTCATGTTTCTGGTTACAACCTATTTGAAACAGGAGAGGCTGTTAGAAAACTCACATGAAGTTGGTTGGTCTTTTCAGAATAATGTGATTCATGCTGCAATATTCAATATTGGGACATATATTATTATATTGTTCTGGCATAATACAGGTCAGAATGGAAACACAGTATAAAACCTCCATTAGACCACTGAAGGGGTCCGTTTCTACACTTAAATTTAGCGCGCTTTTCTTCAGTCGGACAGCGTCAGTGTTTCAGTCTTTCAGAATAAAATAAAACATAAAAATCATCACAAATGAAGCTCTAGCGTTCAGTCGGAAGACCAAACTCTTGCGAGCCATTTATTTCTCATATATCTGCTATCAAGTCTCACGCATGCGCACTACGTGTTTACTCGCTCTCATCGCTCGGGGCGTCAATCATGAAAGCAGCTGTAGATCAGCTGGTCTCCTCTGACCAATAAGCACAACGAAACAATGACGACGTTAGCCAATCATCTTGCTGCTGTCTCTGTAGATATGACTGTCTCTCTACTTCAGTTCATTCATGTCGCTGTTACGCACCCTGCACCTCCAACCACGAACCAGTCTTCATCAGATCAATCAGCTTCATCAACTCATCATCATCCTTAACATCACCACCACCAGGTCTGGACTGCACGGGGGATTCATGGTGTTGCTGATCGGGGCAGACATCCCTCAGTTACAGATCTCATGTAGAGTCCAAGCGTCAACGACTCTCAGACTTTATCATCACATATCATCTGTTAACAATACACAATGATCCTTTCGTTATTGGACTGGTCTCTCCTGATCGAAATGAGCTTTTAGGTTGGTGGGTTTGGAGTTATCAACGAATCCACTAAGAGACGATGGTTTCAACAATGTGAGAAGGAACAAAAAACAACAAGCAAGAAGAATGTGCAACAAAGTAAAGCACACAACGCTCCACATGCTGTGATTAATACAACGAGAGCATCATTATCTACAATATTGCACGATAACAAAGTCTATTTCATTTACTAGCAGTGATCGAGAGAACACCTGTGTTCTGTTGTGAGACACTCCAACAACACGTTTACAACAAAGGAACACTTTTCATCAACATGGAGACACAAAGGTTTTTGTTCCCTGAGAAGTCTTAGCATTTTGATTGAAAAAACAAACAATACGATGATAAAGTTGTAATATTATAATAATGTAATCATAATTTAATCAGAGAATTGTGATAATATTATCAGAAAACAATTCTGTCTTCCCTATAATGTCTGCTATGCGTGAAGCTATAGCTCTGCGTTGTATCCTTAGACTCACGATGAGCTGCAGCAGGAGAGGAAAGGGACCCGCTTCACATTGCCTGGATGGAAATTTATTGACGTGAGATTCACACGTTTTCATTGCGGAGGCAAAACATAAGTACAGATCTATCAGAATTCTGTGTTAACATTGTACAACTAAACTTTATTACGTCGTCATATTAGATTACACATGAAGTTTGCTCTCTCCTTTTAACCCATCCATAGCCATTAGGAGCAGTCAAGTTTAATTTTAAATACGTGTTGCATAGACGGGTTGTGTAATGTTTACAACTCATAGCTGTACTGAATAGCACCAGATCACTGACAAATACAATTAAAATAACTCTAGTGTTAATCAAATAAAAATGCATATTTGACAAATATGATCAAAATAATGAATATGTCTCTCTTTCTGTATTGCACAATCGCACGCAAGGACGCACGCACTCACGCAACAAGTCAGTAATTGCCATGGAAACTGGACCGAGGCTACTTCAGGGCCGCGGCGGTTCTGGATCTTCCCTTTACACTTTGGACTTTGACACGAGCAGCTGAAAACCTCCCGTGAGCCCAAAACTGTAAAGACAACTTTGAGAGACACTTTGAGAGAAAGGAGACTTGTTGGCGAACAGAACACGACTATCGAGAGCAACAGGACCCTGAAGGACTTCAGCGGTCTGAACATCGAGAGAGAGACAGAGACCTGCTGAAGCGACCCGGCTGTGAGCTGGACCAGAGCTGTGCAGGTAAGACCACTTTTACATTTGAAAATGTCTTTTTTAAATTGTCAATGTATCCCTTTAAATTCTTTAAAGTGTTCTCTGTTCAGAAATCAATGATTTCTAGGTTAAAAGTCTCACGGTTTAAAAGTTTCAAGGTTAAAAAGCCACTGATTATTGTCAAGCCTGTAAAATAATATTTAATCAACAGAATTTTTTTTAAAAATGCAGGAGATGTGTGGAGTGTGTTAACAATTATCATAGATGTTAAAAAACACAGTTATTTTGTGTTTAAGGTATCAAAACGTCGAAGTTTAACATTAAAATGTCAAAAACAAAATGGCGCCTGAGCCGTTTTTATGGAATTCTTTATATGTACGTTCGACACGTGACCTACAGGTGACTCTGAGCTGCTTTGTTTTGACTGTGAAAACGTGACCTATTGTACAAGCATCTGCTCCTTTTACGTTTTCGTATTAAATAAATGATTTATTTAACATCTAACATTGAAATTCACTTTGCTCGTTATTGAGATATGTTTTCGGAGGACGAGAGAGCGATCTTTTAAGTAATTATGGGACTGCATGTGTGCGTGATATGCAGCTCATAAACTGAGAGAATAATGGGTTACAAACTCAAGAGGTGACTGTAGTCATGTTGGATTAATATCGCCATGTTTCACTGTGTGTCATGACGCTCGTGCTCAATGTAAATGAAACGCCTTCACGCCGTTTATTGCAAACCATTGTTTTGTTCACACACACACTGAAGTCCTGACAAGTGTTTGGTGCAGAATAAATGTATTTGCCTAGAGCTCACGAGACTCAACTGTCGGTTAATTGACCACAAAGAAAAAGCTTTGTAGCACTGTTCATGGGCAGTTTAAGATTCAAGCTTGTTAATAGTTAGATTAGCCTACATTGTTGTTTGGGACTTATATAAATAGTAATACTGCTGACAAAATCAATAACGACAGTAGTTATTATTATTGTCACTTAAATCTCTCTCTATGCATGTCATAACAACAATGTTCATCATTAAGTGTCACATGCATTAAAATTGTTTCTGATTCTCTCATCTGTTTAAACATAGAGGAAAACTGCACTGTGTTTAATATTACTGTTATATGTTTAAATCCACTGCCTCTTATGTTGTCTGTCGTTGTTATGCATTTGCTGTCGTTTTTCTCTTCTATTTTAAACTTTGATTATTGCTCAATGTAATCCAGAAATATCTAATGTTATGGGAAATCCTTACGTTTGAACCTTTCCTTCTTAGCTGGTGAGAACGACATCATGGAAGATGATGCAGGAGTCCCCGTCTGGATCCCCTTTGACGACGAAGGTAATGAAGAAGGTGAGTTTGACATTGCACTTGTGAACGGTGAAATGGTGTTTGGTGTTTTGGAACAGGGGGTGTTCATTCCACAGCGCCTCCCTGGTGAACACCTACAGGATGCTGAGCCAGAGGAAGACAACTGGTGGGACAACGAGGAAGACGAGGAAGACGATGAAGACAGGGAGAGCGAAGATTCCGGATACGGCTCCTTCTCGGAACAAGAGGAAGCGGACGAAGAGGAGGAAGACAATGAAGAAGTGGTAGAAGAGGAGGAAGAAGAAGATGAAGATGAGGCGCCGCCCCCAGGCCCCCAGAGGTCAGAAGAGTCTGCTCCCTCCACGTCTGGCCTCGGATCCTCCTCCAAGAGGACCAGAGAAGAGGACGACAGGGAGTCTGCACCCTCCACGTCAGGCCTCGGATCCTCCGCCAAGAGGACCAGAGAAGAGGACTACGGGGAGTCTCTCTTCGGATCCTTCAGAAGATACTGGCAGATGGATGAGGACAGCGACTCGGACTGAGACCGGCAGCCTGTTTGCTGCAGGATTGTAAAACCTTTGTGTCTGGCAGGACTGATAAAGCACCAGACAGCCTTCCCTCGCGTCTGGCGGGGTTGGCAATAGGTAGCACCCTGCAGCAGAGGTTTTGGTGCGGAACGTCCTGAAGAAGCTCCGCCCCCAGTTGTGTACTTTGGAGTTTAGACTTGGGAGTTTGGAAAAGTCAAGACTCCCAGGAACATCATTTTACTCGCTCCTTTTATTTGTATAGTTAGGTAAAGCTGAACCAGACAGATGTGCGGTAAAAACTACTAACGTTAAGACAAGTTTCCAAGTCTCTTTTACTCAGGTATCGATGGCCGTGTTACAGGAAGCAGCATCCAGGGTCTCCTTGAAGACGGAGCAGAGAAGAAGGATGGAGAACTACAAGACCAGATAGAGAGTGGCAGTTTGCCTTTCTTCCAGTGGGCTGAGTAAGTAATCCCTCTCCAGGAGTTCAGAAGTATCAGTAATACCATTCCATCAATGGAGGCCAGATTCAACACAACAGTGTAAAGGTTGTGTAGTTGAGTTCAAAAGTATTGATTTCTTGTGTTTGTGTCTCACAGGGCAGGACTCCTCAGGCCTCACTGTCGGGGCAGCTGAGGGTGGAGTTCAACTAACCCGTCATCCCAGGACGACCCAGACCCACAGCAGACCTCTGAACCCTCTCAGCACCCCAGAGAGTCAGGGACCTAGTGAGTCCGGTCCTCCCTGCCCCTCCACCCCGACGCCACCAGCCGAGCGGACGAGGACCGTCCCGTCCCCACCAGCACAGAGGACGGAGTTTGTCTCCATCTGCTTCTTCTGTGCTGGTGGGTTCAGGAAGCTCCTCACACACACAGGAAGCTGCCAGCAGCTGTTTCATCTGCTCAGAAATCAAGGAGACTGAAGGTTCAGGCTGAACGAGAAATATTCATTCTGAAAGTTTAAAGTATTTTATTTGTCACAGAATACAGTATTTATACCCTTTATTTACTGAATGTCTTTCCAGATATGTCTTTATATTAGAAACAATATCATAATATTTCTGATGTAATGAAATGTATGACAAAATGTATGTATATTTAATATCTATTTGATTTCCATTTGACTCAAAGGCGTTACTGTTATTACTGGTAAGTATTGATATTTGTAATATTACATGTTGATATGAATAAAATGGAGGAACAGCCAGCAATGTGCAGTATAATTCTTCCCAATTGTATTCAAATGAACTCATAAACATTTGTAATCTTTACTGATCGTGTATCAGAACAGAAGGTGATGGTACATACTTGAAGGTGTAAGGGAACAAGATGACACCTTAATATATAAGGGGGAAACAATTAATTAATCATTTTCATAACACTGCTGTAGCTTAATTATACATTAACATAATGGAACTGAACACTGGAGAGGCATAACAAAATAAAGAAATAGAAAATAACTACACGGTACATTTGTGTTTTTACTTTGCAACAGACGTCCGACTCAAATAGTATTGTCGGCCTAAATAGATCAATGAAACATTTGAGAGTTATTGCAAGAAATCAAAAACGATGATATGAAAGTTCCTGTGATCGTGAGACTCAGTCGATATTCTGAAAGTATTACAGACTGTGGGCGGGTCGCCCCCTGCTGGTCACTTCAGATGCTGCGCAACGTGCTGGGTTTCATTTAAGGTAACATGTATTTAAGCAATAAGGTCCGGGAGGCAGTACTGTATCGTTCAATAATGTACTGTTCAAGGGTGTTAGGACCGACGCACAGCGGAGGGCCGGCAGCCCTTAAATCAAATTTCAATTTTATCAGATCAAATTTATCTGAAAACCTCCTCCTGCTGCTTAGATTTTATATCAACACATGTTTTCAAAAACAATAATATTTCCCACTGATCTTTTACAAATTGTAAACACATCACTTCTCTCGGGTGTCTTCCAACAAGCCCTAAAAACTGCAGTTATTAAACCACTCCTAAAGAAGGCTAGTTTAACATTGTTCAACATCTAAATGCTTCAGCTGGCTCAGATTAAGAAAAACAACAAAGTGTGTGATCATAATTATGCAGATGTGCTATACAAAACAAAACTTACTATTAAGCTCACGAAACATTTACAACAGCAGGTGGCGAAGTTTTCCCATTCAGCAGGCTTTAACCTGAACCTGCTGGTGGTGGTCATCCAGTTTTCATCGTTACATATAAAAACGGAGATCCATCTGATGAAAAGGATTTAAACCACCTTAATGTGGTGTCTTTAATACCAATCGACTGGTCGAGTGTCTGTAATAGGATGTCATGGTCAATGGTGTCGAACGCAGCACTATATGGTCCAACAAGACAAGTACAGAGACAAGTGCCCTATCTGATGCAACTAGCAGGTGATTGTCACCAGTGCTGTCTCTGTGCTTTCTAAATACTGACTGAAAGTCCTCAAATGAACTATTGTTATGGAAAAGTCACTTTCTCAAGTATCTTAGAGAGGAAGTGAAGGTTAGAGATCGGTCTATAGTTAGCCAAGACCTGTGGATCGAGAGTAGGCTTCTTAATGTTGGTTTTGTATGCTTCCAGCCATATCATTTTTCTCGAGAAGCCATCAATGAAACCACTGATACATATTCCATAAGGCTTTAATGTGTTTTACCCATCTTCATAGTTTGGTCTACAGCTGACATACAAATGCCATCTGAAACGATCACGGGATCGCATATCTGCCCCATTTCCATCCATCAGTTGTATCAATTGACACAGTTTCTCTGTAGTTACCCCGACCATTCAAAATTTCTGGTGCATTCACGTAGTCATGCTGTTTACTAGATGTTTGTAGCTGTTGGTGAATGAATGAAGCTACCTCAGCGTTGCCTGTCTTATTTCGTCTGTAGCTTTCTTTCGAGGGTCAGGAGACTTCGTTTGATATCATGGGATTCCTCGAAAACCACTACATTTTCACATTTTGTGAATCCACGTCTAAAATAGTCTTCAATAATGGTATCCACTTGGTTTCTCATAATTTGGACTTCATTATCTCATAATTATTGATTTTGTTTGTGGGGGAAACGGGCTTCTATAATTTCTCAACTTGTGCAGCAAACTGAACAAAGTTAAAATACTTTTACTAAGTGGATCCAAACTGAACTCCTGCTGCTTGTTCAGTGGCAGCTCATGAGACAGTGAAGAGTCCGCTAAAAGCAGATCCGTCTGTTTGAAGTCCGGTGGAGTGTGGACGCTGAGTGTAAAACATAGCAAAAGATACAAGTTTTAAAATTGAAACCGCACGTGAGGAGGAGGGATGGGTATCGTTTGTTTTTTTTCCGATACCGGTGCTAAACCAAAACTTTTAAAATGATACTAGTACCCAATCGGTGCCTGAACCGATACTTTTTTATTGCCAAGGCAATTTCTTTTCTTCAAATTGAACAATATATTAAGTGTTTAAAGTAGACATATGAATAAATAAATACAAAAAGCTTCAAACCTTTTAACTTATTAGTGTTTAAACTGGGGAGGGGGATCAACTGAATCGCTGGTATTGCAGGAAAAATGCAAAATTATGCAGTTGTGGTGGGGAGACTAGAGTGGGTCAGAGAACGGTGCTGGAAAGAGGTGAAATTAACCTTTTTATGTACATTCATCACACATCTTGATTATAAAGAATATTAAACTCTTAACTTTTGCTAATAGCTCCAAAGGCGGCTCCGTGTCCAGCCATTCACAAAGTGCTCTATTCCAAAGTGAAGTCCTCTGTTCAGTGCAGATACATTCACCGCATGGTCACTATCACTTGTAGCTTCTTCTATGGTTGCTCAGGGCCTCTGTAAGCTTGGTTTTCATGATCTCCTTGGTTGAGTATAAGGGCAGCTCCAGCTGTGAGAAACATGTATGTGTCTCAGGGTAGTACCGGTCATAGGAGAGGTCCGGAACTCCTTTAATTTTGACTTTCAACTTGATCTTTTCCATGCCAAGAATGGGCACCCGTTCAAAGCCAGTCACAAACCCTAGTGGAGGGGAAAGTGCTTATTAGGGGGTTTCTTGCCTTTTCATTTATTTTTGTGTCATTCGTCCCACTGTGATTACTGTAACGGCCGCATTCAGATTTAAGCAACAAAGCCACTTCGGTTAGGTTTAGGAAAACAACATGGTTGTGCGTAAAAAAAAGTCTGTAAACTAAGAAAAACGCATACGGAAAAAACACAACAGCAAATATAAAAATAAAAAACAATTGTTTGTTAGATATTTCAAAATCAGGTACAACACTTACAAAGAAAAGCTTTCTTCTGATCCTCAGTTAGCTCATCAAAAACCTCCCAGAACATCTGTATGGTGGGGTGTAGTGGTGTGGTGCTGTACACCCCCTCATAAACTGTGTTCTAATTACAGGGAAACAGACTTGTTATAATGACTTCTGTTAAAGATCATTTTCAAATCAAGCACAATGCAGGGATCAGGATGCAATTAATCAACTTAAATAAATAAATAAACTCTGTTTCATACTGTACCTGTTTCAGCTTTGCCCAGTCGTGGAAGTCTTCGCCTACCAGCACTTTCTGCAGCTCTTTTGGTCGGAACAGCTTCACCAAATCCTGTTCACACACCTGGAAGAAGCCCTGCTTGAACTCCTGAAACACGTCTTTCACTGCTGTGTTGAAGACATGATTCACGTAGGCATCCACAAACTCCTTCCTGTTTAGCAAATTCAAGTTTCATGTCAACAGAAGTGTCTTTCTGACAGGGATTCTTCTGTATAAAGGTACCTTCATTTGCTTGTCCACAAAAGAAACTTGTGGTATACCTCAAGGATTAATTCTGGGCCTCATTATTTTGTCTTTTACACGCCTCCCTTTGCTCACATAATTAGTAGATATTATGTATCTTTTAAATTGTAAGCAGTGATACACAGTTATATCCTCCTGTTAATTCTACAAACAATTTGGTTTCACAAAATAATTATTTGAGGTATATTAAATATGGCCGTTGTCGGAAACGTTACTCATTTATTAATGCTGATTAAGTGTTTTCCTTCAAGTATTGTCAAATAACAAAGCACACAATATAAATACATGGTCCTTACTTATTTTCCCCCGTCAGAGGCTTTTCGGGACTTTTAGGATCAAGGTCAATATCTGTGCCATCCCAGTTGATCTGTTAATCAGTTATAAGAAAGAAGAAGACAGTGATATCACCGCTTTGAGAAATGATGACAGATTTCAGAAAGAGGAATGACATATGTTATTGACCGTCTGTAAAACACATACTACAAAATCCATGTCGAGTTTGTTTATGGCATCATCTTCGTTGTTTTCCAGGATGTTCAGCAAACTCCTAGAAGCAAAACAAAGAGGAATAATACATAATATATTGAAGAGGTTGTTGTTTTTAGCTGTTTATACTCTGTTTTGTCCAGAAAGGTGTCACTGAAACCAAATCATTGAGATTTAAATATACATGTATTTCCTCTTACTGTCCAACGCATGGGCTGAATTCGATCATGTCCTCCAGGGAGGGCTTTACACCGAGCAGCTTCTTGAACAGAGCCAGCGGGAAGGGTAAGTGTATGATGTGCTGGTTGTACAATGCCAAGCCGCACAAAACCCCAAACTGGAAGTATCTCTGTTCGTCCTCTGTGTCCTGGTGTTGATGGAAGACAAAACTTACAATTACAATTTAAGATCTGAATTGAATGTTTGTGTTCTTGTATGAGGATTTAAAGTCTTACTGTGGAGGGAAACCATGCCAGTGTTTTGGAATCGTTGAACATGAACATCCCAGTTTCAGGTGACATCATCTCGTGAAACACTTCATGAAAAAAGTCTTTTCTGTAGAGATTATAATCATCGTGGTTTGTGAAGTTTTCATCGAAATAAACCTGGAGAAAAAAATGGCACAAACTAAGTTTTCCTCCTGGTACAGTAGCTTATACAAGACTATCTCAACAACAATGCAAGATTTAAAGTGTGACTTTTGGCCATCAGATCGAAACATATTTACCACAAGTGGTAACTTGTAGTCCTCGTGGTCATCAAGTCGTTGAAAGGTGTCGTCCAAAAGCGATGCTCGGCTCAGGTCCAGATCATAGACCAGGTTTTGAGGCTCCGGGAAAATGCATTGCAATTGCAATTCCCAGAACTTGCGCACCCTTGCTTCCTGCTGGAATACAGTCCAAGATGTTATTTCTCATAGCTCACTGGACCATTTGAAACAGATGTCTTGACCCTGATGGTAATGAGTGTAAAAGCTAGTTCTCATGAGGCATGTTTAAGGTTTTAGTTACCATGGTGTATGTAGCATTCAGGTCAAAAACAAATTTCTTTGACTCCAGATCCATCAGAATAGGAAAGCTACACAGGATAAGCGGCTCAGCGTTCATGTGCTGAAAAAAATATGTTTTTTTTCTAAATGGATGGTGTCTGAAAAGTGACAGAAACAGAGGGAGACATCATGGCTTTACTTCACAAGCTATTTCACCATGTGTTCTTTTTACCTTTCGTTGAGACCGTAAACGCCAAAGCTGCAGATCCTCATTGAGAAAGTTTTTGTCAATCCGCCAACAGAAGTTGGTTTCCGGCATCCTTTGGGGTTCTGCAGTCCTGCTGTTAGCCTTTTAAACAAGTGTTTATTAGAGGAAAAGTTTCTAAAGGTAAAAAGCTGTATTTTGGTGTATGATTGAGTAGGATTATGCTGTGACGTTGAAATGAAACACAGCTGATAAATGATACTAACGTTGTACATATACTGGAGGACTTGCATCAGGTTTCTGACTCCAGAGTCACGGGGAACAGGCTGTGAGGACAGGACCACTGAGACGGCCCTCTTCCACACCTCTACGTGCTCCACCGTGGTGGAGGGCGGCAGAGAGGACCACCAGTCCCCTGAGGAAGACATCAATGTCAGTAAGCATATGTTTGATAGATTACAACTTTGTTCTATGCATGCATTAACAAAACATATACACATGTCAATTATTTTATGAATGACACACAATACATGTATTCAGGCAGAATTATTAACAGGCTTATCCTCAGTAGAACAAACGCTAGCCTTTTATATTAGATTTAAAGTTATGGGGAGGCTTTTGGTCCATCGCCATCTTGGCTTTTGGCAACCAGAAGTGACACGAGAGGGTGGAGTGAAGTGCAACCAAATGCTGAACAAGACATTCTTAGGCGACCACAAATGCTAAAATTAACTTTCATAAACTGAACACACTTTGGCAAGACCAAAACATGGACAAATACTCCGTGGTAGCAATCTGTCAATCACAGTAAACTGTAATACAGTAAGTCCGCCCTAAAGCCTCCTCAGCTTCATGGTCGGTTTGACTCTAATTTACTAAATGAACATCATGCTGTATTGAAGAAAACTTGAAGCTATAGATTGACACCATAAATTCATGTTTACAATGTCTACTGAGGGAGTAAATCAAGAGAGTGATGTCTCCTGCTCGTCCTCCAGGCTCAGGTGGGTGGTCTGAACCCAGCACGGGAATGTAGGACTCAGCCACTTCCAATCAGAACACATTTTATACACATTTGTATGGATTTTAATTTGAATTGTGAAGTGTTATCGTAAACAAGCACCTATGACCCGGAGACTGTCAGCAGACAAGTTCACAACGGCGGCGGCGACCGCCTCAGCGAGGGTTGTGTTCAATCGACGGTGTTCGTGCCTCTGGATCACATGCAGGAGCTCATTGAGAAGCAGGTAGATTCTCAAACCCTCCACCCCCAACGTCTTCTTATCAAGGGAAGGAAGCAGGTGCAGCACAGCAGCCTCGACCTGGTGGTTTGAAAAGGCCAGTGAGGGAGAAACAACGTGATTTGGTCTTTTTTTTTAAAATTATTTAAAAGCCTTAGACAAGTTCACAGCCATATTATGAACATATTTTGAGAGTAATTATTGAGTAACAGCAGCACATGCTGGATACTCTTAGTAGATCACATTGACCATACCTCGGCGAAAACATCGTCCCTCTTCACCAGTTTCTCGAAGGCAAGTCGTGCGACTGACAAGTTCAAGCCTGAGTACTTTGGCGAAGTCTGGAAATGTTTGTCTTTGCTGAAAACACAAGAAAGAAGACTGAGCTCACATTTAGACCAGCTCCTCAGGCACAGTGGTGTTTGGCCATCAACCAATATTTCGGCTGAAATGTCATGCCTGTGTTCATGCACATGGATGCTGCGTTTACCTTTTCTCAAGGAAGCTTGCATTCAGACTGGAGGCAGAGGAAAAGGTCCTGCAGATTTCCATAAAAACGTTTAATATTTTCAGTCTGTTGCACTGAGGAAACGAGCCGTTTCGACAAATATGGAAAATAAATTGCCAGGACAATTTGCTTACTTTTTTATCTTTTTCCATGACTTTAAATCACATTCGGTTGTGCATTTGTCAATCAAGTCATCGAGGCGATGCAGCGCTCTGTCGTTGACACCACCGGTGTTCGCCTTGCGGACGTCCTGTGAATAAAAACATGGTTAAGTTGATGTTCCCACCGTCACGCTCTGTGCTGTACGGATTTGTGCCGGTACCTTAGTGGACGCGCACGTTGCAAACGAACAGTTTCCTCCAGCGAAGATGTTCCTAATTCCAGCGACCGCCGTGTCTGAAATGAACACAGTAATTATGAAAGTGTAATTCGCTCCGTGACACCATCCTTTGCATTCACATTATATCGTCAAATTATTTCAGAGATGTGGTCACCCAGTGGCAGTTGAACGGGTAGCGGCACGGACGGATGACTCTCCTCTCCGTGTCCCAGCTGCCCCTGCTCTCCACACCCGAAGGAGTAGACCCTGTTCGAGTCCGTCAACGCCAATGTGTGATTCCTGATGGAGATAACAGCATTTGAATGTTAACAGAGACGCCTTATCAGGAGTTGAACAGCCTCCAAGCCTCCGCTTCAGACATTAGAAATATTTGAGAACGTTCTCAAACGCAACAGTGAGACAGTTTAAGACGTTAACATTCTCATGGAAGATGTGTGAGATTTGATTGCCATCCTCTCCCCGCTCTCTGTCTTATTTTGAAGTGTTCGAATGGACTAAAGAGGTCTGGCAAACTGATTTGAAAAAATATTTCAAGTTACTACGTGGAATTTTCAGGAAATCCTTGTGATTAATAACGCCGGTGGCCATTGATTGAACTGCTGTTGCGTCACACCTTGTAGATTTTCATGGCAAAAACCATCCCGAGTCCTTTCCATAGAAATCGGTCCTGCTGTTAGAGGCAACCGAGAGGGTCGGGAAGGTCTACGTTTTTTAAGATTTGTAACAATCCGTTTGCAAATTGTCAATACAAAGCGATTAATACATGTAAATAGTTTCACGCCGTGACCTTGAACCTTTGGCATTTCTAAGCAAAAACTGTCACAATTGGAAGATGCCAAAAATAATCAAATCATGCTGGAAGTGCTCACAATAGCGGCCTGAGAGTTTAGGATGTAATGTGTCTGAAGGGAAATCCTCAGATTAATTGCATTATAAAAGGTGATGCAACGTACCGTCCACATGCAATCTTGGTGACCTTTGCCCCCCAGAGCTCCACAACTAGCCGAGGTCGTAGTTCATCGGTGAATGAGTTGTGGCCGAGCTGTCCATATTGACCAGAGCCGAATGTCAACACTGCCCCATTCTGAGGGAGCAACCAGACAAAACCAGAGTAAATTCACAAATATGGTTTATTGTTACATATTTACATTTCTGTGTGATGTACAAAGTTAGTGCTGCATTGGTGAGGCAGCTGAATAATGTTGCCAGAGATTTTTTAAAACATGTTCTATTATTTCTGTGTCATTTGTAGAACTGTTTACAACACAAGTGTTACACAGCTGATTTTATTTTGTCTAACCTTTGTCAAAATGGCAGTGTGGTCCTTTCCACAGGAAATGTAAATTGTTTTCTTCGTGTTCAGGCAACGAACAGGAGTTGGTGTCGTTCTGTCTATTTTGGATGAGATATTACATTCAGGTTTACATACAGCACTTTTTAATGAGTATTAGATATAATGATTGCTTTAAAAAAGAAGTCTACCTCTTATGTCTCCCAGCCCGAGCTGCCCGCGGTCGTTTCCCCCCCAGCCGAACACGCCTCCAGAGACGGAGAGGGCGAAGCTCTGCTCTCCCCCAGCAGCCACCTGGACCAGGGGGAGCGCTGACAGATAGCGGAGGTGTTGGGGCGAGTCGGAGCCGTGCTTGTTCCTCCCCAAACCCAGCTGGCCCCTGGAGTCCTGGCCCCATGTGTACACCTGACCACCTGTGGAGAAAGCCAAATAATTTGTTTGCTGTATAATCAACGCTGGCTGAGGTGTTGTTTTCCAGCAACACAACAAAGGGTTGACAAGAAGCAGTTGTGGGATACGAACGTTTAAGCAGCGATTAACTGTTTTAGACCCCAGGAAGAGTTTCCACAACTATCTGACAAGCCAACGGCTCTGAGCTTCTACTTTAGTGGCAGGCAGTGGCGTCATTAGGCCTCTTTTAGGTTTTTTTTTAGCAAAATAATTTGGCTTTAAAAAAAAAAAAATTGAAATTTTTTATTTCGGTGATGTTATTAAATTAAACTATTATTTCTCACATAGACTTTTCATTTGTAACTCTAATTTGCTACATATGTGTGTGCGTTACGGTTTGTATGTTTTCTCCACCTTCAAATTACAATCCAATAGCCTATCATCATACTTAAGCATAGGGCACTAGGACCTTGGGGGGCTGCTGCGCTGGCTTTCTCACTCTGCCAAGTAATGTCTATCATCAACAACAGCAGGATGACAGCCGAGCAGTTAAACTCATAGCCGAGAAGTTTTGCTCAAAGTAAATGATGTACAAAGGGAATGTAAGTACAGGTAGTTACAGGATGTGGCTATCTGTACTTGATAACAATTGTCACCTGCTCAAAATTAGGTTTCCTTGAGGCAAATAAAAGGGAATATTGTAGTGGGCTGTGTTAACACTAAGCTACTTCTGTGTAGTTTTTTTTATCTGCCTCTAATGCTTCATGAATCTAGTCAGATAGTGTTTTTCTTTGTACATTACGATCCTAGTTTGACTTGATTATAGTGAATGCATTCGGTGCCTTTTATTTCAGCCCATCATACAATATTTATCATTTGATAATCAAGATGTAATTGAAATATTTTTTTGTTTATGTGTTATTTATGTTTTTTCTCTATTGAATGGTATATTTTACACTGAACTAGTTCATCTTTATCTCAGTGATAGTGTCCAAATTAGAAGAAAATATCACTGGTATGTGAAAATTACACGGACAACAAAATAGATGTAAATGTTGATCAAAATCAAATTCCCTTCTGCTCATAATAAAACAGGTAAACAACTCAAAAGTTGACACTGTCAGGTCCATTCTCCATCCATTGTGTACAGTCCCTTTAAGAATTAAGATTTGGGAGTGACGCGGCAATAAAAACTAGTTTATCCGTCTATCTTTTACATGCAGGGCACTTATTTCTCTTTCTTTATTTAAGAAAAGTTCATATTTCACGATGACACTGAAATTGGGTCCTTTGTGTGATCATATACTGAATGAAAGAAAATGTACAGAGCAAAATCACCCCAAAAAATTGCTGCGTGAATTCATGCCTCTCGCCTTGGGGCGAAGCCCCCCCTTTCTTTGAATCCTAGAAACGCCCCTGGTGGCGGGTCACTGTAGACTTCACTGTACCTTGGGTGAGGGCCACTGAGTGCCGGCTCCCACAAGCAACCTGAGACACCGTTATGTTAGAAAAAGCTTCCAGGGGCCTGAGAGGACAAGAGACAGAAGTAAAACAACAACAACGAAAAAACAGAGCTCAAACACTCAGGATTTTGTGAGACAAATTTGCAACATTTTACACATTTTTGTTGCAAATTTAGGACATCAATTGACTTCATGAGGTGAGTTTCTCCTTACTTTGGAATGTAGGTGCAAGTTGTGTCCACACAGAGAACTTTTCCTCCCCTTGAAAGCAGAGTGACCGCATCATCATCACCACAAGCCACGGCCTGGATCTTCTCTTTACACTTTACGAACTCTGAAAGAACACAGCAGGTGTACAGTAAAGGATGCAGCTTGTCCTGGAGGTCACCACTGCCAATAAGCTGAGAAGAAAGGTAAAGGACTGTTGCTCACTCTGTTTTCCTCTGACTCTCCCCCCATCTTTGCTCTCGTTCGTGCGGATGATGGCAGCATCGCCGTTGCTTCTAATGAAGGCGAGACCTCCGTGGCCCGCTGACAGGTGTGTGACGTCAAAGCCGAGGGGTAAAAGGTGAACTCCGTCGACTGTTGAGATATTCGCGCCATCTTTCAACCGAAAGCCCTGCTGGCAGTTCTCTCCCCATGAAAACATCCTGGTAAAATGCCTTCGGAAGAACCGTCAGCTGCTTTTTATGACTCGGCTCAGTCTGGCAGAATCGAAACTTAATTGTAAAATTGCGCATGCGTGGTGGCTGTGCGCGGAGAAAAACAAAACTTATAACCACGATGAAACGAAAGTAAAACTGTGGAGGAAAACAGTATTTACACTGAACAGGAATACTGGACTACTGAGGTACTCGATTCAGGTCAATGTGCACCCTCAACAAGTGAGCTGTGGTGTCAACGTTTGAATGTCTGGAGTAATGCAAGACATGCTGCAGTTGAATTAAACCTGTTTCCTTTTTAATGCTCCAACAACAATAAAGTTACATGGAACAAACTTTTTCTAATGTTAAAGTCTATTTTGCTGTAGATATTTAATAATTTTATAATACTTATATATATATATATATATATATATATATATATATATATATATATATATATATATATATATATATATATATATATATATATATACATACATACACACATCATCAGTCATTAAGTGTGTGTTTATATATATATATATATATATATATATATATATATATATATATATATATATATATATATATATATATGTATGTATGTATATATATTATACACTATCTATAAGCCATGTTTGCAATATGAGCCATGCATTTTTTTTTTCTCCATCCCTCTCTTGGAGCGGAAAGGCCCGGTGACCTCGTTGCATTGAGGTCAGGCCCCGGTGATCTCCCCAAGAAAACGTCGCTGCCTTATCTGCGCGCGACCCTTCAATAGGTCCCTGTTAACTGGAGACTTTTCACCCGAAGTGGTCCGTTGTCGTCGTAGTTACGACAGCCAAATCAAAAAATAGGATTGAATTTCATATACAAATTAAACAATGCGGCATTCACAACTGCAGCTACGTGTTTTCAACAGCTAATAATCTGAGTAAAGACGACAACAACGCGTTTCGGTGAAAGTCGCCAATTAACTAACACGCTTATTAATCCGTAACACCTGTCGCCGGCTGCTTTGCGGGACTCGGAAACGAAACTTAAAGAGCGGATCACGAAACTGTGGCGCGAGCACCGGAAAACAAAACATAAACATGGCGAACGAAACGCGTGAAACGAAGAGTCAGGTCATTATTATTATTATAATATTATTATTATTAATATTAATATTATTATTATTATTAATACTATTAATATTATCATTATCATTATTATTATTATTATTATTATTATTATTATTATTATTATTATTATTATTATTATTATACCTTTAAATGAAGATAAACACGAAAGTGAAACAGTTTGAGTCTGTATTTGTAATACTTTATCGTTATATTTAGACTTTGAAGTGGTCTTTGTGCGTCATCGCAGTGTACATACATAAATGTACAGATTGGTATGATAACTTCAATATTATCTTGATGCACTTAAGATGCCTGTTTGTCATAAAAGACATCAACACGTGTCATGATTGAAATGATTGTCTTAACTCCATAAAAAAGAAACAAAAAATAGAATAATGTTAACAGACTGAGCGAATTTTGAAATAGTCAATATTTAATATGTAAAAGCTGGACTCTACATTATTAATGTATTCATAATAAACTGGTTGTATTTAATGGGAAACAAATATGACCATAAAGTTCTTGATTTAAAATAATTTCAGAACACAAAGAAAGTTGGATCCTACTTCTCAATCTGTGTTCAATGTTAGATTGGAGTTTGACATGCTGCATACCATCAACCACCAGGTGGAGCTAGAGACTCAATCTGCCTCCAGCGTGTCTACACAGACCCGTTTAACTTTAACTTGTTGAAACCCAGAGACATTTTTGGAGCTCTTGTATTTTATGTGAATTTACCATCCAAGTAAAGACTGAGATAAACCAAAAACGACGATTGAAATGTGAATATTGGTAATAAAATAAATTCAAAAAGGAGTGTGTTGTTGCTCAGGCCAACTAGTATGATAGCATCTCTGCTCATCATTCACTCCCGCCTCTTCTCTTTGTGTCTGCTGATCACCTTCTTCTCCTTCTATTCTCACACAGTGAAGAAATTGAATCCCCAGAGAGAGAGGGCCAATTGGGTTTGTCGATCATGTAGTTAAAAAAAAAGAACGTCTTCAAGGTGTCTGAATCCGCTCTGACCTCTGTGACCTCTGCAGTGCATCACCCCAGAAAAGTAGGCGAGCTCTTCATCTTTCTCTACATTTGCTTTCTTCTGTCGGAGCACTTTTGTAAGAAAAAAAAAAAGAAGAAAGAAGGTCACAATGCAATTATACCACCTGAGTACTATGTTTATGGGTTGGATTGGACAGAATGGATTATGTTACAAAGTTCAGTAAGTGTCCTAGAATCATTTGTTTTGGTATATAATTACATTAAATACATGCTCACATTTAAATGTTTTTTGTTTTTGTGATTAAACATCAGTGAGTGTTTTAAGAATACCCCAAGAATATCCATTTTGTGGAGGGCCTATGAATTAAAATATTATCCATCCATCCATCCATCCATCCATTTTCCGCCGCTTATCCGGGGTCGGGTCGCGGTGGCAGCACACCCAGCAGACCGATCCAGGCTTCCCTCTCACCCGCAACATTTTCCAGCTCGTTCTGGGGGACCCCGAGACGTTCCCAGGCCAGCCGGGAGATATAATCCCTCCAGCGTGTCCTGGGTCTACCACCTCAGCTGACTCCTTTCGATACGAAGGAGCAGCGGCTCGACTCCAAGCTCCCTCCTGATGTTAAAATATTATTCAGATGATAATTTGTACAGGGCCATTTTTTTTAATAATACACATTACATATAGAAGATGAATAAAAGGGCCTCAGGTTCACTGCCACCCGCAGCACCACTGCTGTCTGGAGCTGGGGGAACGTCGTCTTCTCGCTGTTTCGTGCCATTGAGAATCCAAACATAACAGTTTTCCTTCCAAATCCGACCCGTTGGCGGGAAATAAAGAATACAGAGTGCATCTGATAACGTAATTAGTAGATTATTGTTGATGAAAGATGGTTGTTGAAATGAAGTAAATCCTAAAACAATGTAAAATGACTGCTGTATTTTCTGTTTACTCAGCACTTTTTCAAAATAGCAATCTCTCATTTACTGTACTCATGTCAGATTATTATTATTATGATTTTAATTGTTTTATACTCTTGAAGCAACTTGAATCTTTAACAGCAAGTAAAGGAATGCAGCCTGTGTGTGTGTGTGTGTGTGTGTGTGTGTGTGTGTGTGTGTGTGTGTGTGCATACTTGGGGAATGGGTTGTGCTGAGCCGTACCAGGACCTTAACATCCACACACACAATATCATCTCCTGTCTCCAATTCCACAGCTCACAGAACAACATGACCGCACGAGGAGGTCGTCTCTGTCGCTGCTTCTTTTTTCTTTCTCTTATGTATTTTACTCTTTCCCCCAGTTTCTATTGGAAAAACAGTCTGTAAAGATGATGAAACATTTGGAATATGAGTTGTTTCGGTGCGTGCAGTCAGGATGGATGCATAATAAAACATTCATTCATTCATACTGTACACAACTAAAAACTTAACTAGACAATAATCAGACACCCAATGGGCCTTTTCCACAGCGAACATTATGACACATTAGGGAGAGATCATGAACTCATGTTTCCGATGTTTACTGAGATAATAAATCAAGTGAAACATATGGTCATTTTATCACAGACTTTTATACATTCTGACTTCTTTACGCAACCAGAGGAGTCGCCCCCTGATGGCCATTAGAAAGAATGCAAGTTTAAAGCCCTTCTGCCTCGGCTTCACGTCTCAGACTTGGAGGATGCCGTCTGTAATTGATACATGACAACGTCCAACCAGAAGTGATTTAAAGCCACTTGATCCAGATTATGCCACCAGAGGGCAGAATTACTCCATAACGACCTGACAGAGCTGAGATATATTTTTGTGTCTAAACTGAGCCCTAAAACACACTTTTGTCTCTTTAAATGCTACATGTTCCACTATCTTTACCAACTAGTACTATATATATATATATATATATATATATATATATATATATATATATATATATATATATATATATATATATATATATATATGATAGCTGCTTTTGTTGTTCTCTTTAGCAAACAGGCTACATAACTAGCACTCTATCAACTACTCTGCGGCTCAACAGGTATAGTTGCTTGCAGGTTAAATCACCGACAGAAATATTCAGATTGGCTGAGCGCCAAACACAATGTGTGTTTTTTTTCAACAGGCCTAATCCATGTAGTCCATATCTGCTCTAAGTAGAACATTTAGATACAGCATCTTATGTGACTACTGGAAGTGGACAAAACTATACGGTTACACTGAGCAGCTCTCTTGCTTCAAAGGCCTCCAGCGGCATGAGGCTGGGACGAAGATGAAACACCAAAACACACACACACACACACACACAGCAGAGAGAGATGAGAGATATAGGCCTGGTCCGACAGCTGAGATATAGCACCAGAGCCCTGGGGAGTTTCAGGGGATTTCCACCGAGGGAATTGGACACGTTGTCTGATTTACACTAACACTTTGGCTAAACTTATGATAAAAGTTCACAAAAGAAACATCGCTGTATCTGTCTTTATCAATCTCGGCCTCCATTCGTCTCTGTTTTCTTCTCTGCTGCCCTCTCTCTCTCCCTCTCTCTCCCTCTCCATAAATACTGAAGTGGCCGTCGGTCGAAAACATTTTAAAGTTATAGTTTTGCCTCATGGATGAAACTACCAAAAAAAGAGGATTGTAATAAGTTATTGTGAAGCAAAAAGTCATAAGGGTGAAAGATATAACACAAAAAAAGTACATTTCAAACTTAACAAATAAAGGTGGAAATAAGAGGAAACAGCATGAGAGTGAAAAGAGTGAAAGAGAGGCTGAAAGAAAACACGTTCACTTTTATCGGCCTTTACTGCTCCCTTTTTCTTTCACTGAGAGGAGAGCCAAGGAATGCAATGAGGAATCTAGGGAGAGATAAAGAGAGGAAAGTGGATGATACTGTACTGTAGTGTGTGTGTGTGTGTGTGTGTGTGTGTGTGTGTGTGTGTGTGTGTGTGTGTGTGTGTGTGTGTGTTTGTGCTGATTATAGAACTGTTTGGTTCTATTGGACTTTTTTTTTCTTCAAACTTTCTCCCTTTGTCTGCTCTTGATAATGTTCTATTTTGTTTTTTAAAATGAAAAGAGTGCGGTTCACAAACAGGGCAGAGTATAATTGTGCTCACTGTGGAAAGGGAGGGAACCTCGGTCAAGGTCAGCTGATGTATGGACTAAGTATTTGCACATATTTCTTATTTTCCAAGATATTGTTACTCCAGGGCTGTGGAATGTTCCCCAAAAGAAATTGTACTGTCATAAAGATGGAATCATACCCAGTGAGGCCAACACCATGTAAAGGGTATCTCTGTCTGTGTGCGAGGAGGAATACAACTATTAAGTGATCTACTTGTGGGCTTTATGACGATATCACGACATCACTGACGTATGAATAAAGGCTGATTCAAGAGGAGACACTCGAGGTGAAAACACCGGAGCTTTTTTTGCTATTTCGTTCCTTTGACATGTCATATCTACTTTGTCTATTTGCGTCTGTAGATTTCTTTTAAATTCACCTAAAATGTGCATATTGTCACGATATTTCAGGAAACTTTGTCTTAATGTGACAAACAATTTGACACACACAGACACACACACACACACACACACACAGAGTTAAATCTATCGCCCTATTCACCTGTAGAGACTCCAAATAGTCATTTTACAAAACATATATCTTCAAAGGCTCTCTCTCTCTCTCTCTCTCTCTCTCGCTCGCTCTCTCTCTCTCTCTCTCTCTCTCTCTCTCTCTCTCTCTCTCTCTCTCTCTCTCTCTCTCTCTCTCTATGTGTATATATATATATATATATATATATATATATATATATATAAATATATATATATATATATATATATATATATATATATATATATATATATATATATTTGGGACACTGAGCAATACATCTCCACTTCAGTAGCACTCACATACACCAACCTTTCCAGTTTCATTCCTATCTATATGATGATGGTTTTTGCTGAGGGGTTGGTTCAGATATCATTCATAGCCTGATTTATACAACATTTTATTCCAAAAAAACATGATAAAAATTGTTTTTGCCTTTTTCTGAAGTGTTTTTTTTTCTTTTTCAGATTTTCTGGATGAACCTGGCTTTATTGAACGTTCAGATTTCTACTCTGCGAAGATATGACAATTCGTAAGATAATGCATAATTTGCATATTTAAACATAACATTTTCAGAAAACTTGTAATGCAAAAAATAATAGACTTAGTGTAAAGTAATCAACTGGAAGTGTTATGGTTAAATCTAATAATAAATTCAGCCAAGTGCCTTGTCGTGGCTTTATATCAGGAAAAACATTGAAATGAACAAATAAAAGACCACAGAGGCAAACTGGTACTGTATCAAAACAGTCACAATACATTTAAAGAGGGAGACATCATGTTCAATTATCTCACAATTCAGTACAAAATGTTTCACTGATGTTTGCTGTTCGGTGACTCAAATATGAATACACATGGAAGAAATGAAAAGTATAAACACTTCCTGGATCCATCCAAAGACAAGTCGAAAACATATCAGTTAAGTTACATATTTTTTGCCCATGGAAAGAGTTTGTTTCCCACGTTGAACAAGTATTATTTACATCTTGACCATAATGTCCCGGCCACAGAGCCAGTGTGACCAAACAGACATATTTAGAGTCTAACACACTGCCAACATCCAGCAATATTTACACACCGCAGAGACAAGAGACTCCCAGGAGCGCTGCCTTAAAGAAAAAAAGAAATCCAATCCTAACATTACTCAAAAACATCAGCTTTGTTTAAATACAGCGGGTATTTAAGTTTGCAATGTATATTTTAATGCCGACCAGACAAAACACCAAACGCTTGCATTGCAAACACACTGCATGGGTTGTTTGATGCAAATTATTCAATTATTTTTGATGTCTTTAAATCAAACCCTTTTATGGTGAGAGTGTGAAAACTAGCACAGCACAGAGACCGAGTAGCGGCTCGGTTCCTCCAAATCATTCCAGTGAGATCAGTATTTGTCCACAACAAGATAATAAATAAGCCTTCCCAAAGAAGTTCCACATAAAGAGATATTTACAGCAGAGAGGCGCAAAGCTGTTCGGGAATATCTGACCTTTGACGTCACTGTACACACGCTGGTGGAATGACTGCAAGAAAACAGTCAATAACCGAGGATAAATGAAATATTATATTGTAGTGAGGACGGAAACATAATCCCCCCCAACGCTACATGTTTATGCTTATGGAAAAGAATCGACTGGTAAACAGAAACACAGATTCATGAAAAGATCATTCAATGTGAGGAATGGTTTCTTCAAAGGATAAGTCTGGTATCATCATGTTTATTTGTATTCAAATCCTTAGAAATAAAATAGGCTTACTTCTGTATAAACTGACATAAGGCATGACTCACTGAGGCGAGGTTTCTTTAGGTACGACTAAAACAAGCCCTGGAGGAGTAGCTTTAAGAAGTGAGTGAGACAGAGAAGGAGAGGGAGAGGCTATGTAGCTAACTAGCAGACAGCTTGCTAGTTAGCTTGCTCGTTAATTCCACCCCACTTTAATGCTACAATGGGTACAGAAAATGAGCCGGACAGCGGGCTGGTGTCCATGCGTTGGTGCTAGGTGTTACGGTCCGGCCACGTCGGAGAAGGAGAGGCTACATGGCTAACTTGTGTGTTGTCACGATAACAACTAACAACAGTTGCCATTTTCTTTTGTACTCGTCAAATGACCACGGAAAACAGTTCAAGGTCTGTTCCCATGAAAAGACCAAAAGCAACAGTGAATTGGTCCTAAAAACAAGTTCTGTCACAAACCTCAGTGCAGTCGCCCTCAACAATTGCCCAACAACTGATAGAAGAAACTGAATATAAGCAATGAGCCCTCAGTTGCACCGGGTGAAATGTTCCACCTGTACAATAGGCCCGTCATTTATTTGGACTCAAACCCACTTATGTCTGCGGCTGAAAACTAGTTCCAAACAAACTATTATTATATGCTTTTTACACCTGTTTGAGTAACATTTGCTGAAACAAATGATTAATGACTTAATTTGTTTTAAACATATCCACATGAAGTATATGTTTGTGACCCATTTTATAAGATTTTCACTGTAAGTTGCAGCAGATTGAGCACGAGTTGCTTTAGGGTAAGATGAGTTTAAAGGTCTATGAGACTGCAAAACATTGCACAGTGGCTTATAATATAACGAGAAAAGGATTTTACAACTTATTGTATTGAAAATATTGATGCTGAACGACACTGCTCATTCATTGGTTGGTAGAATTAGCTGTTTATCTTCAGTCCATGGGTTGTTTCTTTTAAGTGAACTTTTTAAGTTGTATTTATTATTTTTTGTTGCTTTCTCTCTCATTTGTGCTTTTATGCTTCCGTCTTGGAAAGCACTCCCTCAAAAAAGAGATTTTGAATCTGAATGGGACTGTCCTGGAAAGATACAATTAAATATAACAAAATAAAACAAAACAGAACTATTTTAAGGTAAAGTAAGCCGTAGAAATACGCGATCTACCAGGAATGTGTGCATGCATGTATGTGATTGGCCCAAACCAGCACCTGACCAAATATTGCGTTGAATTTTGGCAAAAGCTAAGTTAAACTTTATTTTAACAGCAAACCGGCACCCCTGCTACATCAACACAGTGATCCCAATCAACTGAATGAAGGGGAGCGGTGGCGGTCACAAAGTGCTCATCGTCTGAACGCGACATAACACATTTTCGGTTTAGGGATTTGTTTGCGAATACAAAAAGTATGGATTATTACCAGCCTTATCCTTTAAATCTCACTCCCTGGACGAATCGAGACGGTTTCCAGTCCAGTCCGCACATGTTTTGAACGTGTCAAGACTCCTTTGGCTTATAAGTGTAGACTGTGGTATCTAGTTCTTAACTACTATTAACGTTTTAACAGGACAACACTGGTTCCCACACAGGCTAGTTTCTTGGGAGCAAATGGGGTCACAAGGTTTGCATAAACCGTATACAGAAAAAATAAGCAGATGTGACCCCAGGTGTTTACATTTTGAACAGTGTCACAGGCCTCAAATGTAGTCTCAGATGGCCAGCTGGAGCTTGGTGAGGTTCCTCTGGTGCATGTTGTGGTGTCGCACCAACTCATCGCTCCGGGCAAACTTCTTCTGACAGTTGGGCCACCGGCAGTTAAACGGCTTCTCACCTGCGAGAGAGAGGAGGCGGGGGAGGATGGGTGACGCACAGGTTGGAGGAGGAAGCGGAGAGGATGGCAATGACGAGAGGTGGCCCGGTGGAATAACAATGAAATAAGAAGAGAAAGAGGGAGGGGGGATGAGAGAAATATTAGAATATTATGCTGACCATTACCCAAATAGGAAGAATAAATGGACTTTATGTGGTACTGCACTCAAGTAAGAATAAATACATGTTGACGTTCCAACACGTTCTGTAAAAACTACTATACTTGGCATGTAAACATGAAATGGATGAATAAGAAATGGAAAAATAAAAGTTTACGCACTTGTTTTACCTGTATGAGTCCGGGTGTGTGTCTTAAGGTGGTCAGACCGAGAGAACTTTCTCTGACACGTCTCGCATTGGAAGGGTTTAACTCCTAAACACATGTACAGTATGCATGCACACACAGACACACAAGCCCAGGTTCACACACACATACACACGCACACACATACACACACACCCGCACAGAAAACACATGTTCAACATCATACACACACACACAAAGACAGAGAGAGAAAAATACAGTAGAGCAAAGGTTTGCAGGGAAGCCATTCCAAAGTTTGACCAGCCTTCAGCAACTGTATCTGATAAGGGAGGAGGGGGGGGGGGGGTTCAGTGTGTTCACAACTGTACACAAAATGCAAACTGTGCCTTTTAAAAAACTGCATTGTCCACACAAAATGGCTGTCATGCAAACGGCGGTGCAGAACAAGTGGAGAAAGAGCAAATACAAGGAACTGAAAGGAGGGGGAAGTCAGAGAGGACAGACTGAGTAAAACTGATCAAACCTGTGTGTCTCCTCTGGTGACGTTTGAGCTGGTCAGAGCGAGAAAACCTGCGGCCGCAGTCTGTGAACTCACACTGGTAGGGTTTCTCCCCTGGACAAAGACAATGGAGAAGACGCAGACTATTAAACACAGATACATTTCAAAGGATCACTTCTTTATCCCCAAGGAATTTCCAGAAAACAGATCTATAGGAACATTTTGATTCAAACGTCAGCTCGTTTTAAGCTACGACGAAGAGCTTTTACATTTTTCTGTCAACTTTGGCGCTCCCAGTGGACAAAAGTGGTGCAACAAAACCTTCACCTCAGCGGGGTTCTGACAGCCCACACTGCTCGGTTCTGGTTTTGGTTCTGGTTCTCCCGTGTCTCCTTAGCTCCAGAGGGGCCAGCGAAGCACAGCTCAGCTCCTCATCCGGATCTGGGTCAGGCCGCGACGGGCTGGGCGCTGCACGACGTCCCGACCAAATGATTCGATTGACCGGCTGGCCGATTGAAAGAAAAATTTAAAGGCTCCAGTTTTGAACCGACTCATTGTAATCTTTTAAGTGAATGCCAACACGTTTTGTTTTGTATTTCATGTCAATGGAATATCTTTGAGACGTGGTCTCTCGGTGTTAGCTGACTTTTGCTAGCTTATATAAAAAAAACTTAATAAACCAAGCTCACAAGCCAAGAAGTATTTTTTCGGCAATAGCCGATAAGGGATCGTGTCTGAAAAGTTTTTTTTTTCAAGAGGTCAAACAGAAAACCCTGGAATGAAGTGAGAACACGTTGGTGACAGCGACCGCGTCTGGAATCACCGGCAGGAACAACGGCCGCCGTCAGTAGATACACAGTGAGCAGAACATCACATCACATATTGCCGTTGGCTCGTTGGGTTCACCTGTGTGTTTGCGACTGTGCATTTGCAGGTGGGACAGCTTGAAGTACCGCTTGTTGCATCCTGGGTAGGCGCACATGAACGGACGCTTCTCGCTGCTCTCTGACCGCACGATGGCCGGAGCGATGCTGGGCACCCGCCGCACATCCTGCATGCGCAACACACACACACACACACACACACACACACACACACACACACACACACACACACACACACACCAAACACTTATAATTTAAAGCCAAACCACTCAAGGCAAGATGAACAAAGCCACAACAGTAATTGAACCAGTGAAATGTAATTTAGAAAACAGGCAATGAAACCTGCCCCGTGTGTAAATAAGTGCATGTGATGTGTCTGGCTCACTGGGATCATTATAATAAAGTGCTCGTATATTCATTAGATGGGAATTAGCAGTAAAATGACCCCCCGGAGACTGACTGCAGCCCAGAGGGAGCTGTTAGTCACGGCCTTTTAAACAGGCTTCCAGAGTGCCACGCGGGAGAAGAACAACAGGAATAACGCCGTGGCTGGAGAAAACATGACCTTCTACATCAGCTCATCTGCTGGGTTGTAAATGTGCGAATCGTGTTTGTTTTCTTTCCCCTTTTTTTCTGCCTAATCCATTTCGATGAACAGAAGAAGAAAAAGAAAGAAAAAAAGTCCGGCTGCGGACTAAGAGCGGGTCTGGAGAATCTCTGCCTCCTGTCCTTTAGAGCTGCTGACAGACAATAATTAAAATCGAATGATTTATTAACATGCTGATCCCCCTATGGAAACTGAATCCCTACCCAGTATCTCTGTGTGTGTGTGTGTGTGTGTGTGTGTGTGTGTGTGTGTGTGTCTCCACTGCTAATGGATTTGTGGAAAAAGATTCCTCTTGTCCTGTGGAGCTGCCTTTTTAGAAAATCTCTGTGTATGTGTGTGTGTGTGTGTGTGTGTGTGTGTGTGTGTGTGTGTGTGTGTGTGTGTGTGTGCGTGCATGTGGAGGCATTACTGTGTGTGTTTTTAAATCTCCTCTGCTATATTTCCCCTTCATATAGACGGGGGGTCATTGCATTAGGCAATCTCCTGCCGTCCACTGATTCAGGAACATGTTAAAAAAAAATCACGTTCTTATTTTTATTTGCTTTTAATGTCCATTGGCAGCAGCAGTGTGAGTCTTACCTGTAGGCCCCTGAAGACTCCGTGTGTGTGTATGCGGTACTGGGTGCTGCAGCTGTACAGCATGGGGGTGCTGGGGTCGCTGTCGTAGCCCGCGGCGTGGCTGCCAACACAGGAAGAGGGAGAGGAGGGATGAAAAAAATAGAAACGGTCACAAACAATTTCAATTTACTTTAAAAGGTGTGTAAAATTGATTCTGACATGTGCTGTAAGGATTTGGAAATTCGGTGCCACTAAATTACACCTATAAATAAAATCACGTGGAAAGAAAAAAAGGCTTCCACACAGACGGCTGCTGCACACAAAGAAGGTAACAAGGCCCAAGGTCACGATTCAACGGTGTAAATCTGTAAATATGGAGAGCGTTGAACTGCATCGTGAGTATCATCATTCAAACATGTTCACCTGGTCGCATCTTGTACAAAAGGACAAACAGACCAATCGCCAGACCTTTTGCACAGTGAGCCGGAAACCAGCCGGCACGCGGTGCAGGATTTATCATGGAGGCGGGGTCAAAAGGAAACCCCGCCTCCCAGACAAATCGTCTCACACTTTGTTCTGCTGAACGGAGGAAGCAAAAATAACTTTTACATATGTAAATATTTTCTTGTTTTTTACCACTTTGGATTTTGATAGATCGCTGCAGGAATCAGTCGTAAAACCTGGAAATGACTCTTTTTTTTGCACATATCCGTTTTTTCTTCGTATTGAAGTTAAGTTTGAAATTAGCATTTGGTTGATTTGTTGTCGTTTGTTCTTCAATTGTACATTAGCTTCAATAGCTCCTGCAATCGCATTCACGCTTCTAAAAATCATGACATTGGTGTTCATTTGTGAAGATTATCTTGCTGAACAAATCAAGTGAGAGCTCATACTTTGCGAAAATCCAAAACATTTAATTTTCCTTTCATTCATGGACGTAATGTTATCATCTCTAATGAACTCTTGATTTAGATCAATCCACTTGCATCTGCTATATTTCCTTTATTTCAAGCGTTTTATTGTTTGTTACCGCTGCCATCAAGGAATCTATTGAAAAAATGATGTTGTTTTCTTCTGATCAAGTAAAAACTCATCTTCAAAAGGCTAAAACCAGGACATGTTTGGCATTTAGGTCTGTAACATTGCCTAAAGTATTTATGTAAACTAAAACAAATTCTAAATAATTGATGTATTTTAAACACAAATCAAAAGTTCTGTGTTGCCCAAGTGGACTTTTAATTGACCCATCATCTAAAAGAGAAACACTCACAGCAACGTGTGACAAAAACAGATTTTAATATTTCACTCTGACCCAAAGAGCAGAACAAAAGCGGCTTTGTGTGCATCAACAGCTGCCCGCGTTGCCTGCGCTATCTTGTTATGATAACGCACAAGAGAAACAGAAAGCTCTTGTCTTGTGTTGTATTTCTGTCTGTCCGAGCGAGGAGGACGGACGCTTGGCATCCTGTGCTGCCGCGGTGGGAATGTTCAGCGCACGGCCGAGCGGCCACAAGGTGCTCTTTGTTTTTGACTCGTTACTCCTTAAATTCCCGTCCACTCATTTATTTTATAGTAGCAGGTAATGTACAAGTTGGGAGGCATTAGTCAGGGGTCATGGAAACACCTCAAACTCCAAGTCCATCACAATGGGGAAGGAGGTGCTGCACACCTAACACCAATACAATCTCTTGCTTTTGTGTAGCGTGTTTTGCGTTGTCTTCTGAGGCATTTCAGAAGGTTTTATACTTTTGAATACTTTATTATTTATATCCGCAGCAGGTATCCAAGGTGAACAGGCCCTGGCATGTTAGACATTAGAAAGTTGTTACATTAGAAAACTAAAGTTTAGGCCACAAAATTGCTGAGTCAGGTTTTGGTAAAAAAAAACCATCACGGTTGGGCTTAAAATAACTACGCATGGTTAGGTTTGGACAACAAAAACACGTAATTGGATTTAAGAAAACTGTCACAAACTTCAGGTTTGGACATCAGAACCAAAACCATAAAACCACAACCATAAAACAACAACAATAAAACAACAATTATAAAACAATATCAGTCCCCTTCCGCCCTGTTTTTGGAAGTCACTTGCATTTTATTTGTGTTGACCACAAAAAAGGATCCCAGTATACTTTCCATGGGCATAATTTTCGTCCTGAGCGACACAAAATAAAAACGTTTTACAATTCGTCTCCATTTACACAAAACCAATAGATCACATATCTCACGAGCCATGAAACTGTGCTGAACTAACACATCAAATTCAAGTTATGCAAGGGAAACTACCAATAGTATGAATATAATATAATAATAATTAAACTTTCTAAATTGGTATGACGGGGAAAAAAACATTGACAAGAGTCAACGAGAACAAAAGTCCTCGTTGAAGACAAACAATGAGATGGATGGAAGTGCTGGTCTCACGCTTCACTGTCCGCACAAAACATCTCTTCAGCAGGTGACGTGTGCTTCACTACATATCTCTGGCCTTCCTCTCGAAAGCTTGACTCCCCTACACTTCCTCTTCCTCATCTCCGGCTCCTCGCCCCCGTCCCTCTTTATCTCCCCGTCTCCCACTGACTCCTTGCTACTCCCTCACACCTCCTCCAGCGAGCACAGAGAGACAGACAGACAGACAGATGCTGCTAACGGTCACAACGGACCAAGGCCACGGAAGCGCAACGATATCAACGATCTTCGGACCTTCACAGACACAAAGGTCCTAATCTTAATTTGTCTCGACTGATACTCATTTTAATATATTCAGGAATAACAACAACGCCACGGTATCCGAACGCATTAAGACATTTCTGCCGGCCACCACCCGTTTTGAGCGCGAACACGCATTCATCTGCTAACTATGATGGATGCCTGTTGGCTCGGGTGTAGGGAGGTATTTGTGAGCCGACACAGATGCTGACAGCGAGCAGCTCTGCAGGTCACAGTGACATAAAGTACAGGGCACACTACTGAACGTTGCTATTTTAACTCTGTGTGAACAGGGGATGACCATACCACTGGGACGATGGCCAACTGCTTTCTGATGTATTTCTGCTTTTAATCAAGCCAATATGTAGACTGCGTATATAAGAAGTGGATGTTGTCGCCGTGACGTCACCCATTGGTTTGTGGACTTTTTTGTGAAACCAGAAGTGACACGAGAGGGGGGAGCTGAGAATTTACCGAAAGAATAAAATGTTACGATTATCCTTGGTGAGCTGAAAACGCACTTTGAAAGGGTTAAAGTTCTAAGACGAAAAACTCAGACAACTCTGGACTTTGCGTGGTAGCCACCTGTCAATCAAAAGGTAGCCACGCCCCTGTATTATCTGTTTGACTCTAAATGGACCATACTTTACTAAAAGAACATCATGCTGTATTGAAAAAGACTTAAAACTAGAGATTGAGATCATAAACTTATCTTTATAATGTTTACTGAGGGAATAAATCAAGAGAGAAGTAGAGTCATTTTCTCATAGACTTCTTTACAACCAGAAGAGTCGCCCCCTGAAGGTCAGTAGAGAGAATGCAAGTTTGAGGGAACCACCTCGATCTGTTGTCGAGCACCACCACAGTTCTACGTGTCTGACGCACATCCCTCCAAACAACACACACATTGGTTTGGGACGGATTTTCCTAGTGGTAAAGAGTAACACATTACAAATTTAACAATAAGTTTAAAAAGTGTCTTAACAGACCCTTTGGCTCTAAAGTTGTGTATTTTGAGAAGTAATGAACATTGCAAGAAGGACTTTGGTCTATTGGTCTCTTTAGTCTCTGCTCTGTATCTGTATCTTGGACCTTATTCATTGTTGTATATATTATGTAGACTAGAAACTAACGCAAATAACCACTTTTTTATCCTCATACTGAAGTCTACTATGCACATAGCTCAGTTTTTTCACTGATCTGCTGAACAAGTATTAGCGTTTAGTCGGATTATGACCATAAATAAACAGCCTATCCAAATTTAACAAAAACATGCTTTTGACAGCTGCTTAAGTAAACTAATAGATACCGTCTCGTGAACTGTTGCTGCCGTTGCCGTCTAAAACAATCCTCTTGTGTGTGTACTACACTTCATTGTTTGCCGCTCAGCATGAACTTCACCGCCAGCTGCTAATCAAAGAAAGCAATGTTCCTACCTCCTCTTGGTGGACCGCAGTGTATTGACAGGTTTCCATGCCACACACTCCAACTGAGAGGTCATTTCATAAACATTTTCTCCGCTGTGGAGGGACAGAACGTAAGAGAAGCCCGTGAGCTGTCCGACCGCCATTTTGCAGGGGTTGAGTGAGTGTGTGTGTTACCTGTTGTATGGGTTTCATACAACACACACACACACACACACACACACACACACACACACACACACTCTCACACTCAGACAAAGTTGCAGTTGGAGCTGAGGTTAAAAAATGTGCCTCAGACAGACATTAAGAAAGCCACTTTTCATTAAACGCAGCAGACTCCACAATCATTAGTCATGGCTGCCATGTGATAACATACAGCGTTGCATACACGCACGCAGACACACGCACACATGCACACACGCACTCACACACACAATGGATTTATAGCTCTCATCCCCCTATCACACCACCTGCCGGCTCGCAGCAGTCTGGGTGGGGGTGGATGTGGTGCCTGGTACCCTGCTCATTACGCAGCTATTATTCTACAGTGCAGCATGGGGCACGCAGCCAGCAGAGCACACACGGTGCTTCTGCTGAAGTATTGCTGGATCGAAAGCCGAGCGCGAGATTTAAAGTACTGATCCGTGACACTTTCAAATAAATATGTGTCTGCTTCCCTTCTCTACCGCTGCCTGATGGAGGCTGTGTCTGTCCTCAAAGGCCCAATGTGTGTTACAGTCGGCCTCTCCTCTGCTGGTGCACAACGAAGCCCGCGGCAGAAATAACACTCAATTTGTAAAACAATTAAGTAATAATTACCATGAGGAATGACATTCACCAGGGAGGAACAAAGAAAGGAGCAATTATGGAAACATTATCAACAGAAAGTCGGAGGTGAAACATATCATGTGTCACTTTAAAGGTCCATTCACCAAAAATAAAAGAGTAAATACAAATGACCTTGACTTTTGGGTAAAGGGTTTGTGACGTACCAGTACTGACGATGATGTAACATATTTAAAAATATATTATAATGTAATGTAAATATTTTCACGATAATATTGCTATTGCAAAATACTCGATAATTGTGGGGAGAAAATCAAAGTCTTTTTTTTATATTGATGCTCTGTTTTACTGTTGTTTCTATCTTTTATGCTTTTATCCTGTATTATTTTATTGTAAGGCGACCTTGGGTGACTTGAAAGACACCTCGAAATAAAATGTATTATTATTATTATTATTAATAGGGAATCATTAACCTCCTGAAACCATGAATATCTCCACGAGGTCTTCAGACAATCCGTTGATGGAGATACAACAAAAACATCAGCATGACTCGATGCCACTGAAGTGTTTTTGTGATTTGAGTGAACAAACGATTACACCTTCCAAAAGGTGAAGAGACTTTGAAAACGGCAACTTTTATAGAGTCTTCCGTTACCTGTGTGCGTGTGCGTGTGCGTGTGCGTGTGCGTGCGTGCGTGCATACATGCGTGTGTGGGTGCGTGCGCGTGTGTGTGTGTGTGTGTGTGTGTGTGTGTGTGTGTGTATATGTGTGTGTATGGTTCCAGCGAGCCGAGCTGACAGCCTGCAGAGTAAATACAGTCCTGTTGGTACCAGGCTGCAAGATTAGACAACTGACTCAACTCATATGAGTATTCCCAGCCCTACTCAGTGTGTGTCTGTGTGTGTGTGTGTGTGTGTGTGTGTGTGTGTGTGAGTGCGCGTGTTGAGCTTATATCAATTATGTGTGTGACAAAGAAGACTCTTCCGGACAGTCTGTGTCCACTCCACATATCTCTCTCTCTCTCTCTCTCTCTCTCTCTCTCTCTCTCTCTCTCTCTCTCTCTCTCTCTCACACACTCACAACACACACACACACACACTGTGGTTTTTACAGAGGATTCCTCCTGTTCTGCCATCGCTGGAAAACAGTGTCAGCGGAATGTGAGGAATGTTTCATTTAGAAACAACAACAAGTAAAGCGTTCCCGTTATTATGTTTGGTAGAAGCTGATTAAAACTTTCTGAATGACAGGTGCGGTCAGAACTACAAGGCCGTGGCAGTTATGGAGATATTTGATGTTTTGTCAAGTTGTGAGTTTAGTGGTTTTGCATTAGTAGCCAAAGCGTGCACATTATGTAACCAGCTCGCTAAAGTTTTCTTGAAAAGGTTCTTTTGGTTTTGCTGTGAGGGAAGAGAAGGGAGGCGAGGCAGGGAGGAAAGGAGGCGAGGCAGGGAGGAAAGGAGGCGAGGCAGGGAGGAAGGGGTGAGGCTGGGTGAGGCTGGGTGAGGTCAGCTGAGACTGGGGGTGCCCTGGCTGAGGTTTTTGCAGGGTCAGCAATGAGGAAATATTTTTGTATGCTGTCATAATTTTGGCCTCTGTGTGTTTGCTTTCAACTAATTGTGCATGTCCATGTTTGGCATTATGATGCTCACATATAATGCATTTAAAAAATAGGATTTTCTTTCTGTTCATGTTTTCCCTTACCATTTCACCAGTTTGTTTCTTGACGTGTGTCAATACTTTTTATGAATCAAAATGGGGCCTGCTTGTGAAACCAAAAGTTGACAGAGACTTATGTCAATGGAACATACAAAACAAACACATTTCAAGGGCAAAACTACGACCTTTCATAAACGTAACCAAGTAGTTGCGTTTTGCGCTTTTTTTTGGTTTTATTTCCATTTGCAATGTTCATCACAAACCACAACCCATAATCCAGGAGAACTGCGTTGCCCATGAATAACATAAATGAGAATGCAGTCTATGAGAGTGCATGTTTTTAGGAGAGAAGTCAAAATGTCTGCTGTGAAAAAGAACTAAAATGTATTGTCGTAAATGGCTCTTTGTACTTCATCTTGTCATCAAGAACAAATAGATCAATGAATCAATACATAGGTGGATAAGAAACAAACTGTTTTGTAATGAATGAGTCAACTGCAGGTTTTTTTTACTAAATGTTCTACTGATTTCAATTGTTTTTTCCGTTCAATTAAAATGAGCATCTAAAACACGATTAGATAGATAATCCTTCTGCCGGGATGGAAAAAGGTATTGTTTTTGAGAACGGAGCCATCTGAATTTATGAAAGTCACAAATACTTTTGTGACACACTACAATTCAGGTCCCCAGGCAAATGATCAAAACAGATATATAGAATATCTATACGAAAAAACAACAACAACGTTAAAAAACTCAAAGCTTTTTGGAAAGAAACTTTTTCTCGTCTTGTGTGGCAGGGACACAAAAAGACCAGAGTTGAATGAGAAGAGTAAAATAACGACACGGCTGTCCTCAGAGTAACGTGATTCACAACGTGTTGCGACTATTTTTCCAACCAGTAAATCAGCCCACTTTGCTTAGTAAACTTCCTGATACCGTCGGTTCGTTTCCTCCAGTGGCACCGTGACTTTTGGTGTAGCTGCCTACGTAAAAAAAAAAAAGGCACGTAAACAGCGTCTAAAATTAGAATTTTAGGGATGCGCGACTCTCACGTCAGAGCTCGTACGACCACCAAGTGAAACGACCCCCAAAGAGTCCCGCGGAGGAAGGAGAGGTGGAGCAGAAAAGGAAGCGGCCGTGGCAGACAGACCTGTGCTCAAGGTGAACATCCTGTCTGAGACCGGGAACAATCAACAATGGTTTCGGAGACATTTCCAGCTTTAATTGTTTGTGTATGATGAAAATAGCTTCTTTTTTTTAAGATAGTGTGTGCCGAACCTGTGAAAGGAGTGTGTGTGTGTGTGTGTGTGTGTGTGTGTGTGTGTGTGTGTTACCTGTTGTATGGGTTCCTCAGCAGTAGAGCCTGGCTGCCTGTGCAGCTGTCCGAAGGCGTGTGGCACCCGTAGACAGGTGGAGGTACAGGGTACTGCTGCTCCGCTGTGGCGCGTGGACACACACAGACAGCATATCAAATATTACATTACACATGCATTTGTTTGCTTGCCCTCCTCGGGTTTTGCTAAAGAGTTTTGACCCTTTCTTCCACGAATGCAGACCCTTCGCTTCACGTTTC
>NW_027176218.1:19348311-19525811 GCF_023055335.1 Clinocottus analis | reverse complement strand
AATGATAATTATACTAATACATAATCACATTATTTTAAAAAGCTTTATGTACTTATGTAAATACATAATAATAACAAAATAAATAGTTTTTATAACAATTTCCAACTTTTTAAAATAGTATTTTTAATGTAATTAAACAATTCCTATCAGCTAAATTAATGGGGAACCATTGATTGGAAGCCGATTAATAATTTATTGGCAAAATGACGCTAAATAGAACGATTCATTTTCACTTCCTGCAGAAGTCCTTTTGGAGTTGTGTGCACTTGACTGAATTATTGACTGAATTATTGACTGAATTATTGACTGATTTATTGACTGATTTATTGCCGTCTCGGGGCTTTTCATGCTGATTGACTATAGTGTACTCATTACCTCATTATCTCGTTATAAGATCGACTGGCGCAGGCTTTCGATTTACGACGACGCCGCGATGCATCGTTCTCAGAACACAGGCGTGAACAACTCTGCAGTTTAGAAACATCTTTGTAGACTTTCCTGAGGGCCTTCCTAAAGAACAAATTTGAGAAGAAACCAACCCAAAAGATATTAGTAAAATGAGTCCCAGAGTGACTCTGAATTGGGTGAGGATGCTAACTTACTGAAACCCAGACAGGTAACAATCTTGATAGCATGCCACGTAACAGCAATGGTCCAGAGTTTGACACTGGGACCTCTTCTACACTGACGCCTGTCACATGAAGGCCAAGAGGCCTCAAACGCCCCTCGGCCCTTACCTGTCTGGTTGCGTGCCGCCTGCTGCGTGTCCATGCAGTTGGTCAGGTACGGCGGGTTGCTGAACATCCTGCTGGGGGGCTGGTGGTGGTGCGGGGCGGCCACGGACGGAGGCTGAGTCGGGGGCGGCGGCGCCCCGAAGGCCCCGTACCTGCACGCCCCGGTGCCGGTGAACTGCCCGGAGAAGTGGACGGTGAAGGCGCTGAGGCCGCAGTGGGGGTCGGCTTCGTGGTGGTGGGGGTCGCCGGCCGCCCCCCAGCTGGGCTCCTGCTTGATGAAGGAGTGCGGCCCCAGGGAGGCGTGCGGCGCGGCCAGGGAGGCGTGCGGGGCGGCCAGCGAGGAGTACGGGGAGGCGCCGGTGTGGAAGTCCAGGACAGGGGCCCACTGAGGGGCCGTGCTGACGGGCAGGGCCGGGCAGCCGGGGCTGGGGCACGCCGGGAGCGGGGGCAGCAGAGAGTTCAGGTCACGTACGTCTGAACCCATCGTGGGCCAGGGGACGAAGCTGGGACAAAGGTCGGCTATTTTTAAATCGGATCGTCTCCCCGCCTATGTGTCCGGCTCACCCAAAACCCAAATCACCCTCTGGATCCCCCGAGAGCCTCCAAAGTCTTTCTCTCACTGACAGAGTGTCTTCTTCTTCTTCTCTGTTTCTCCCTCGCTCTGTTTCTCGCCCATTGGCCGCTCACGGCGCTTTATCTTCTGATCTGGAAAAAGTCCTTAAGTCCAAGAGGAGTTCATGGTCGACATGACAGAGTCACAAGGAGCCGACCTATAACGAGGAGGGGGGGAGAAGTGACGACGACGTGAAGCGAGGCGACCAGCTGAGGTCTTTGGCAGTCAGAAAAAAAGGTTCTCGGAGAGATGGGAGTCCATTCACTTTACGGAGGAAAGAGAGAGCGAGAGAGAGAGAGAGCGAGGCTTCTGCTCAGAGCCTTCCTCAGTGAATGGAGAGAGGAGTGAAGGAGGAGTAGCCCTCTTTTCCCTCCACGCTCTCAGCCCCTGTGTGTGTGTGTGCGTGTGTGTGTGTGTGTGTGTGTGTGTGTGTGTGTGTGTGTTTGTGTGTGTGTGTGTGTGAGGGAGAGAGAAAGAGAGAGGAGGGTAGGAGGTGGAGTCAGGAGGTGATGAGGGACAGGAGCCCTCATCACCTTCACTTCATTCATTTACTGTATGCAAAACACACACGCACACACACGCACACACACGAAAATTAATCACAAGTCTGTACCTTAAAATAAAAATACATCGCCTCATTCTTATTTTATATATATATATATATATATATATATATATATATATATATATATATATATATATATATATATATATATATCCCATTAAATTATATCTCAGCTAGTTGAGAAAGCTATAGATCTACTTTATCGCTGAGAGGTGGATGTGCTGGATATTATTAGGTTAATTATTTAGTATCTGGTTCATAAAGCAGCCTACTCCTGGGCTTATCATTTTTAATGATAAATTATCACACTCGCAATTTTAAGAGAATCAAAACAAATTATAGTAGTAATGCAGTTATAGTCATAGACTATTGGGATTATTTAGTGAAATTCACGCAAATAGAGCTGAGAAAGGAGGTCCGGCCCCGCGCAGGAATATCGTTAGAGAGCAAAAATGCAATGAAATACGTCATCTCACCTGGGAACATCGCTGCCGTTTCAGTCCACTTAAATGTGTGTGTAAGTGTGCGTGTGTGTCCCAGCCATGTGGTGTGTTGGACTGTTTGCGTCATGGATGCTGACGGGAGGAACTGAGGAACAGAAAGGATCGTCGGTCGCAGAGAAACGGCCCGCGAGACGGATGCAGGCTTCAAGGCCTGCGGTTCTTTTCTCTCTTTTTTTGTTTCATATTTTAATTATTTTAAACTAAAACTACGCCAACAGTTGAGGAGGTTAATTGTCCTTATAAAATACCAGATACATGGCACATTATTCGTTAACCCAGATGATTAAAGGTGCTTGAACACCATTCATCACGCGATGAAACAAATTAAATAGTCGCAAGTTGCTTACCGACAGAAAATAGTACATTTATTTTAACACGTTCTATTATTATGCATACGCCATTATTATTATTATTATTATTATTATTATTATTATTATTATTATTATTATTATTATTATCAGCCGAATATATATATTTTTTGTGTTATTATTTTATTACAGCTCAGCTCGAGACGTTACTGACGTGTCCTCTAAATCCCTGTTCGTTATTATTATATGTTACAATCTTCATCTATCTTTGTCCGTCTGTATTTGTGTGTGTGTGTGTGTGTGTGTGTGTGTGTGTGTGTGTGTGTGTGTGTGTGTGTGTGTGTGTGTGTGTGTGTGTGTGTTAAAAAAAGGATAACGGCTCATTTAATGCAGAGATCATATTTCAGCAGCGTTGCAGCTCAATAAAATACATAAACATAGTCAGACTTTACCCCCCAGTTCAAAAAACAACATTAAGGAATTATTTCAGAATTAAAGAGCGCACGCTTGCTGTTGGTGAACTTTAAAACTTTGTTTTTCTCTTTTTTTTGTTATTATTTTTAATCTAATTATGCGTCCGAACTAAGTAACTGACAACCGGAAGTCAGCTTCGTACATGCGTCTGAATAAATTCATAAAAACAGATAAATTAATTTAAATAAAAAATATCTGGTCATTTCTAAACGACTGATCATTATTTAATGATGTAATTATCCCTAATAATAACAATAATAATATTAATATTCTGCTTCTGGGTATTAATCTTCTTTTTTTAAACCCGTCTCCCTTCTCAAACCACCGGGGAGAGTGAGAGGAGGACAACTATGATGAAGCATCTTCAGGCTGCAAAAACACTTCATACACTCTGCAAATAGATTGTTCTTAGTAAAAAATTAAAAAAAAGAGTTCTTTCAAAAAATGAAATTGCATATTAAAGAGGATGCATCACATATTTTTTTAAGTTCCATGATCCCCACCTTTTTTTAATTGACTTTTTTTTTAAACTTCAACCTACAGAAGACACGATATTAAACATGCCTTAATCCCGTCATATTTGTATGAATTCAAAACGTGTTGTCCCTCATGAACAAGAACTGCACACAGAGGAGAACCGGTTGGCAGCCCGACAAGCGAGAGTTGTTTCTAATGAAGGTTACCGTGACACTGGCAGCCCGAAGCGCTCACTTGAGACGAGTCAGCTCTCCGGGTTACAGAAACAACGAGGTCACGTGGTGTCTGTGGTCGGGGGACTCTGTGAAGCTGACATGTTGGCCGTCTTTTCCCCCCTCGGGAGCGGCCCGGACGTCCACATGTGGCCAGAAAGAGGGGAGGCTGCTGCCACGACTGTCTAGGATTGGCTGACATAGCTGTCAATCAAGGCCATCGCGTCCCACCCAGTGAATGTACATCACTTAAGTCTCTTTTTTTAATAATTTTAACTCACCTTATAATAAACAATTGTTTTTCAGATTAATTAAAGACAAAATATCGTTTGATGAAATTCCCTTTTAAAGCCTGAAACCATACCAACTTTAAAATTACTCCGAAGTGAGAGTTTAAAGGTCTGGCCCATCAACTTCCTGTCTGAAAGTGTCTCTTTCCGGTCTGAAAGTCCGAAAGTGCTTTTCCATCCACACGTATTCATGAGCTTTTGAAAATGTGCGAGTACTAAAGTGAAAACTGAAATTTGCCTTAAAAATCTGCCGGAAAAAATAAGAAAATATTGCACTGGAGTGTTCACGCCCCGGCTGAGGGGGAAAGTTATGGCGTCAGTAAAACAAGAAAGTGCAATGGAAACAGACTTGTCAGATAAATCACGATGTAGAATGGAACGTTTGAGCTAAATGACCGCCATGGAGAGGAAGAATGGCGGCAGATGAAAGACTTCAGAGCTGAGCGATGAGGGAGCCGTAACCTTCCTCGCACTAATATGTGAGCATAGATCTTTGTGTTGCGTTTTGTCCTCATTGTTTGTGAAGTCTGTACGCTGCGCTCCACTGATTACGTCGCCTCATTCTGTGCTCTTCGTCTACGATGGGTCAACGCGTCCTGACTGAAGAAACAGTCCATAGCACAGGAATCACCTTTTCATTTTTTACTGAGCAAACTTGATGCTAATTCTGAATGAAACTCAACTGAGTCGCCCCCTTGTGGCCGTTAGATGAACTGCAGCTCACTCAGACAGCCGTTCAACACACAAAGGCTTGAAAGATTTAATGCAAACAATTAAAAAATATTGTATTCCCGGCGCGCTGCGTAACAGAGTTTCTACAACAACCTGGGACGGCTTCTGGGTTCGGGACTCCTGGCGCATGTCACAGCCCTCTTTTGTCACCAGATAAAATATATACATCATTATGATGGATTAAAGGCACATTTTTATTTAAATTAAATTATATAAAAATACATACTGAATATGTATATTAGACATAAATAAAATAAATAAACAAATAGGTACGTAATGTCAATTTAAATAAATGCTTTAATAATCCACGCTTTCACTTTTAAATGTGTTGTAAATCAAAGCAAAAAAGAAAATAAACACAGTAAAATGACATGGTTCAAGTATACGCAGGATTTTTAGTAGATCAGGCACATAGTGGACATAAATCATGGGGTGAAAATGTGTCCTTTAAATGTTCCCACTAGAGACACTGGGCCAAACTGCCAGTTTATAACAACGTAGTATCTGTTTCAATAAGTAACATGATATATATTTATACATCTGTTAACAACGACAACCTATTGTTGTGTTGGAGAAATCCTTATGAAGTGAGAGTGTGAGACCAAACTGTGACATACTCGCATTATTGTTTTCTGACCTCTCAGTTCCTGTGTCGATATCTCCCTCTCATACATACTTTGTCTCTGTGTGCGTGTGTGTGCGCGTGTATGTTTGTGTGTGTGTGTGTGTGTGTGTGTGTGTGTGTGTGTGTGTGTGATGTCCTTGAGCAATGCCACTGCTTTTGATCTCCTATTTAAGCTTATCTCTCTCTCTCTGACTGATGCTCCCGGTTTTGCCAGCTGTCTTGTGGCCATGACAACCAGCAAACATGTGCACACACACACACACACACACACACACACACACACACACACACACACACACACACACACACACACACACACGTAGTACAGCAACTTTCACTTTGCTGGGAAATCATTTGTTAAATAAACCATCGGCGGAGCAAAATGGTTGTCCTTGTCATCGTGTAAAAGAAGATCACATTGGGGAAAATAAAACAAACTGCACTGAGACAGAAACCCAATCTGCAAAGCCACTGGGACAGATGTTTCACAGTCGAACAGCTGGACACATTTCGTCTTCAGCGTTATTAACAGAAACCTTCTGGGAGTCCTCTGACTTGAACTTGATGTCTTGATTCTTTCTTTCGTATTTCACCCGGAGCTTGTATGCTTTCTATTCGAGACAAATGGACGTTCAACAGGCCAGAAACGCTGGCAAGCTGCCACTGCTGGACGCAAACACACAGACTGCCTGAAGCCAAAGTGCCCCCCCTACCCTTTTCCTCAAACACACACACACACCCTCCATCTTGACGGAAGTGTCCACTCAGCGCTTTTTTTCCCATCATGCTTTTCCCTCAGAACCAATTACAGCGGTGACGCGTCAGAGGAAGGAAGGCAGGTAGATGGCAGAAGTGTGTGAAGTCACTGTGTGTGTGTGTGTGTGTGTGTGTGTGTGTGTGTGTGTGTGTGTGTGTGTGTGTGTGTGTGTGTGTGTGTGTGTGTGTGTGTGTAAGTTTGGGTGTATCCAGTGGAGATAAATGGTGACTTCACCATCTGGAAATCCAGTCTTTTTCTCTCTCTCTCTCTCTCTTTGTGTGAATGTGTTTGTGTGTGCAAAGAACTGCTGACCCATGATTCAACTCTTCAACTCCACAAGGAACAGAGAGAGAGAGAGGTGAGGAGGAGGTGGAGGAAGGCAGGAGGCTCGCGGTGTTAAAAGTGCTTGTCATGAAGTCAGGCAACCTTGCTCGGCCGTCAGCGAGGGTCCGGTGAAATAAGAATGCATGAGCACATGTGCACAAACACTCATGCAGACGTGCACACGTGCATGCACACACGGCGTCTGCTTGCTGTTTCACTTGCGTATATGACTTATGTTGTTTCCCTCAGAGCCAGACAGTGGCTGACATGTGGGGAATAAAATAGATGTTGCTTTAATGAAGTGTGAGCGTGTATGACTGACATGCAACTCTCTCTGCACTGTACAGCGTGTAAAACGTGCAAGTAGATGTAAAAAAGAAAGAAAGTGCACATGCACAATGTGAATGCGACGCGTGTTCTGCTCGACTGACAGTCTGAACGACAAGGTACGAATCCCACTGGCACAAAACACAACAAAACACAACATCGTCCGACAGTTTCTCCTGAAATTTATATCGATAATCCACAATTTTTGTATTGTCATGATTATCCTGAGTGACTGACATCCATCATGTCAGGGATTCAATCTAAAACTTGAATGTTTGCGTTTGCCAGTTAAAGCTAGTCTCATCCAGTGCTCGTCCTACATGACAAACGTAGTTATTCTAACCCAAAATGATAATTTTTTTAAACCTAAACAGGTATTTTGTAGGAAAAGCAAGCGGCTACCTCCGGTTCTGCCGAGTGACGCCAATGGGGAAATGTCGGAAAACTTGCATTGTCTCTACTGACCATCAGGGAGCGACTCAGCAAAAAGAAGTCCGATTGTACTTCCCACTTGAGTCTCAGTAAAGAGAAAATAAGTGTATGTCTCAATTTCTAGTTCCAAGTCTTCTTCAATACAGCATGAAGTTCATTTAGTAAATGATGGTCCATTTAAAGTCAAATAGACCATGAAGCAGAGGATGCTTTAGGGCGGGGCTACTGTGACCGTCTGACATGAGTTCAAGAAAGACTCCCTGAAAAAACATGTGTTATTATTTTTAATGAGTAGGAAAAAGGCATGATGAATAAGTTACAACTACCAAAAATAACAGCGGCAGTGGCTATAGTATAATAATAATGATAATAATAGCAGTAAGACAAGCAAGACTAACAGCAATGCAACTAATAGAGCCTGCGTTCATACCCCACAGGAAGTGACACGGTGAGAGTTCGGCATACGGGTGCATTACTTGTGGTTGGACGTCAAAAGTGGTATTGTGGGAAAAATATGGATGTATGTGCTTTTTTTTGTCCTCTGAGACCACTGTTACAGGGCCAATTGATTCAAAGCCCCACTCATCCATACGTTTATACTAAGAAATGGATCAAAAGTCAACGTGTAATGTGAAGGAAGTTGACTGTGATGAGTATTTGTCAATTTATTTGAATTAATAAATGAATTAATTGATTCATTCTCAATTCCACTGAGACTTATCATTCGTGCCCCTTTAGCTCGACAGAGCGTTTTGGCATCCATAAGTTCATGTTCACTGTATTCGCTGGTAGGGAGACCAAAACAGAGCTAAAAGTAAATTATATATAAAACTTACATTCACCAGATGAATAGAAACACGTTGCTGAATGAAGACTGATGTTCTAAGTCTGCTGGACAACCCTGCTCTTACACGCCTGTCTCAATAACTTTATAAGTGATCCAATGTCAGCTTTTGTTCCGTTCCCCATGGCCAACAACAATACTAATCCAGCAATGAGTCAGGGCCTGGTTAGCCTAGCTTAGCATGAAGTATGAGCTGCTGTAAAAACATGGCATAGCGGACGGTTCATTCGAACAAAAAACACAACAATTCTCATTTTCAGGGAATTTATAAAAACACACTTATTCTTTTCATATTCTGTTTCAGCCCCTAAAGGCAACACACTGGCCCTTTGAATGGACTGGAGCCGTGGTTTATGTGTATCAGCCTGATTATAATGAGAATTATTCAGTAACCTGTTGAACACAAAGACGTGTTTGTGTCTTTTTGTCCCTGTGTTTCCCTGATAAATGTTCACTGATCCATCATGATAAGCCCTGTGATCTGTGATAGGCCTCTGATAGGCCGAGAAATAAACCAGCAGCGCCCAGACAGGCGGCCACAGGGACACGGGGAAGTCGGTCTGCTGTTCCTCTGTCTTCAGCGCTTCCCTTTTCTCTTCTTTTCTTATTTCTCCCCCCCCCCCGCCCCCCCATGCCTCCCTCCCACCCTGACACACATACATACATACACACACACACAAAGAAAGGCAATCACACGCCGTTCCACTCTCCATATTAACGCTGCTGCCTTCCGTCCCGGAGGAGCACTAAGGCATCTGACCAGTCGACCAATCTGGTTTCAAAGATTGATGGCCCCCACGGCCGATGGAACACATTCCTGCGGAATGAACAACAAATTATCTTCAAATGAAAAGCCCACTACCTTGCCCCCAGTGCTTTCTCTAGAAACACAGAAATCCCAGTGACCCGGGACATATTTTGTTCTTTTAGGACGCTCATGTTAGAGTGGGACGTCTTTAAACTTTTTAAAGTAACGGACTGTCACCAGACCTCGTCGTGTCATTCCTCTCTCTGAGTCCACACACAGACAGAGAGAAAACAATAAACACAAGTGAGCCTTACGTTACCCAAACACCATACATGTAAAAATATGCTTTTAATTCGTGGAATTCCAATATATAAAGACTTTCCATAGTACTACTCGGCATACTGGAAATTGTTTACACATGTCTTTTGTTGTAAAACATACATTCTGCAGTTATAATGTGAGAACATGCATTCACTAATGATCCGATTTATTTTGAAGCACAGGTCTGTGTGTGTGCATGTGTGCATGTGTGCATGTGTGTGTGTGTGTGTGTGTGTGTGTGTGTGTGTGTGTGTGTGTGTGTGTGTGTGTGTGTGTGTGTGTGTGTGCGACCCTCCCGTCTTAGCTATTTACTGATAGGAAAGAGGAAGGGATGAGCTATTCTACATACAGCTGGCTCACAATATTTCAACCAAACTTCATTGAACTAAGTGCATTTTTTTCACAAGCGTGCCAGTAAAACACATCTATAAGACAGTAAAAGGAATCGACAGTTCCTCTTGAGCTGTTTTATTCTAGTTTCCCTCCTTCTGCTCTGCCATTGGACATTAAACTGAACAATACTGACAAATGGCAAGTTTCAGAAATACACACTCTGAGTGACTTACACTAAAAAGAACATAGTGTACAAAAAGGCATTTAAATATCAGAAGACACGGCAACAGCAGAATACAACAGGCTACATCTCCAAAGAGAGTCCAACACATGAGAAAACACTTATGTTGAGAAAAGAGAGGAACATTTCATCCAACTGTCCAAAAGCAGGGTGTCCAGAGGGAGGATGGGATTATGAAGAAAGACGAGCTACCAGTCTTACGAAAAACAGAATCTGCAACAATTTTTTGGACGTGGTTGGACACTTTGCATATTAGAGTGTGCACACATGTTCCGCTGAAACACTCCCGACAGGGTTGATGACTCACGGATAACGATTCAGGATGAGGAGAAGTTACAAAGTTAACAACAGATGATAATCACGTGACAGCAATAGCCCAAATCCAAGAATAAGACATTGACCTTTATTTTTTGAAGCTTTCAGACATTTCTTTGCCCCGACAATGATAATTAACGGCTGTGAAAGAACTAAGAGCAGCTGCTATGACCTTCAGCCTCTGAACAATGTTTTTCTTTGGTTAATGTTGGTCTCAAAGTCCCAACCCTGCAAACACAGGTGGTGAACTGGATACTCTATCTCTCTGGGCGATGTTCCTGTGAGCTCCAGACACCTTGCAAAATAATATGAAAGGGAGTATAAGAGCGCTCGGTTGTTCTTATGGGATAACGTCCAAGAGAGGAAGCGATGGAGAGAGCGGTACCACCAGCTGCAGTCTCAGTTGTCTGTACACACTGGTAATCAGATAACCTTGAATCGGCCGCAAACACACTCAGACACACTATGTACAAACACAAATATATGAAGGAGAAAAGATTCACGGATTGAAATAGCTGGAATTGAGTGGGATGACTCATTAATATGTTTACTCTGAATTGAGCAACTCCTATGAATACTTTTCACACCAGAACTGACGATTCAAAATCTACACAATCTACATCTGCAAAAAGATTTTTTTTTACAACCGAATTACCCCGATGCAGAAGTGTCTTAAAACCTGCGTTATCTTTTCTAACCAGCAGGGGGCAACATATTGTATAGCCGTCTATGAGAAAATGACTATTCTCTCTTGATTTAAACATCGTAAACATGCGTTTATGTCTCAATCTCTGGTTTCAAGACTTCTTCAATACAGCATGATATTCATTTAGTAAATGATGCTCCATTTAGAGTCAAATAGAGCATATTAATAACAGTGTATTTCTTTGGGCAACACCAATATAATGTTTCACAACAAAAGTAACTGCAAAACTTTCGGGTTTAGCCTAACTTTTGAGACAATCAGGACAGGCTTCAGGATGTCTGGTTACCTGTCGGAGCTTTTTTTTGGTTGTTGTAAAAAGCAGCTGCTGGCTGGGGCTTGATGAGAGCCGTGAGACTGAATGGAAAAAAGGTTTCAGCTATAAAACCAAAATAATGAGGCGAAAGATGTTAAAACACTTACTAATGCTGAGGGGAACTGCAGAGTTGAGTGACAATTCTCTTTGGGTTTGTTAGTTCAAGCTAATTCTTTCATTTTGGACGTTGACATTAGATCAACTGTTGATCATATCATCTTGATTATTGTTGCTTTAATGCTCACAATGAGAGATAATAAATCTCGTCATCTCACTCTTGGAAAAAAAAAAGCATTTTCCAAATGTTGAACTTTTCCTATTGCAAGTTATATAATAGTTATATGATTTATCAAATATGTTATTAATCATTCATAAATTATGCTTATGGGTCTCTTTTCCATCGGGTCGCAGATATCTAAATTTCTTATGAAAACGATCTGAGCAAATTAAATGGAAAAATACATTTCCTCCTGCAAAAGACAACAATAACTCAGTATTAGTCTACATGAGAGAAATGCACTGTGTTCCTGTGGAAGTGTTGATTTCCAAGAACAAACGAGTCGGCCTATACAGATGTTTTCGTCCAGGCAGATGTGAAGGAGAGGACAGAGATGGTCATACACACTCAGACGTTGGCTCGCTATCGGCTTCGACGGGCTGTGTGAAGTAAGTTATGTCCTGGCTGTGGCGGACAATTCTTCAAAGATGCTATCTGTGTCTCTTGAGTGGACGGCCGAGGGAAGAACTTCTAAACCTGTTTGAGGATATATAGCGGAACACTGGAGCAACAAATCACGGCTCGCTCCTTAATATCCAGCGCCAAAACCACTGACACCATCTGAAGCTGCAGCGGAGTTAATATGCATCTGAAAATAGATCCAAACATCTGATCCACTTGACGGGCCTTCGATTTAACTCACTGACTGATGCTCAAACTGTTCTTGTGAAAACGTTTGTGTTGCTCGTCTTCGGTTAAACCCGATCCTTCGGTGACTTGCGTCAGTTATCGACACGAGACAACATTCATTCCAACCTTGGGAAACATGCAAGTACTGTTTCATCAGAGGAAGTGCAGACGCTGGTGGGGCAAAACAAATACAAAACAGACTTCATATAAGCACGCAAAACCAGAATTGACTCTTATCTGCTAGGGATAAGTCTACTGGTAAAACAAAGGCTATAAATAGGAGGAATAAACAGAGTGAGAGCAACTCTTGAGGCCTCTGGACAACACCTGACCTTTCCCAAGTTTCTTTACTGATGACTGATAACGGAATTGATGAAGCCTCAGAAAAGTAGTTCCTCATCTCAAATCTTGAGCCACAATAATTCACTAAATACATACAGTATGTCTATACATATGTCATACCAATGCACCAACGTGTCTCCCGTAAACAGAAATGTATATATATATATATATATACATTTCTGTTTACGGGAGACTATATATATATATGCACACACAAATACAATTAAGAAAAAAGCCCTTGACAAACATGTAGAAAGCAAAAACACTGTTCTCCTCCTTTCTTCCACAGTGGACTAACTACTTGACTCTCAGGCTCCAGTGATCTAACACAGCCCTCCGTCTCCATCTTGTCCTTGTCACCTGCTCATAATGAGCCAGAGTCAGTCACTCGACCGGCACAATAAAGTAGCAAACAGGGAGTCGGAGCAGGACGGATGGCTCCGCTGGCAAGTAAACTGAGAGCAGCAGATATCGGACGGAGGAAGGACTGCTGCATGTGTCGGGTTCACCGGCTGGTCAATCGAAAGTGTTTCACAAAAAGGGGAGCAAAAAAAATAGAAAAAAGGCAACATTCTTGGCTCGCCCTCACATAAAAGAGGGGGTTTCTCCACAAGAAAAGGTTTAATCTCGCAAAGCAATGAAACCTTGTCATTTCCTTTGCTCCCTACTTTTTCTTAAAAGGATTTTTGCTGTTTCCATCATCAGCGCTCAAGCCACTGCTACGATCAATAAAGAATAACCAGGTTCATTTCCATTAACAACCAGCTCAGCCCAAATTATTGCGAGGAGCCATTGCTCTCTTCAGATACCAGGACTGAATGAGTTTAAGCTGCATTTCTTATTCTGTGTCTTCGAGTCATGTCAAATCGGATGCGGGTCCTGAAAGGGATTTTTCCATTGTAAACTTACACACCAAAATTCCTCTTAAAAAGACTTAAAAGGTTTTACTTTTTACTTCTTTCTTGAAGATTATCCTGCTGACCCAAACGTGTACATCATACACTTTTTATTCCAAAAGGAAAAATCCCATTGTTGTGGTTTTTGGAGGGAACGAGTGCTCTGCTAACTTCCTGATCTATCTATCTATCTATCTATCTATCTATCTATCTATCTATCTATCTATCTATCTATCTATCTATCTATCTATCTATCTATCTATCTATCTATCTATCTATCTATCTCTCATGTGTTTAATGATGAGCCTGGATGGAAGCATGTGGGTACCTGTGTTGTTTTATAGCGTATGTTTATGTATGTGTGTGTGTGTGTGTGTGTGTGTGTGTGTGTGTGTGTGTGTGTGTGTGTGTGTGTGTGTGTGTGTGTGTGTGTGTGTGTGTGTGTGGGATGGGGGGGTCATAGGGACGTAGCTCAGTCATGTGGCCTCCTGCTGCAGAGTGACCGCTCAGCGCTGCCCACCGTGATGAAGTACCAGACACATTCCAGCACTTTAATAACAAATGAGCTGACAGGGAATGATGAAGGTGGGGAATGGGTTCAGTCATCAAGTGTAAAAAAGAAAAGAAAAGAGGATTATTTTAACATTGGGGTGTGGTGCTATAGTCTCGTGTATCTCGTAGCTTTGATGATGGGTATGTACAATAATCTGCTTAGCTTTTAGTGAGTTCCGCACTGATTGCAGACTACAGTTCCTGACTTTCAGGGATCCTATGCAGCCCAGCTGAAGATTGTTGTACTTTCTTGCGTTTTTTCCTTCTCTCTCATCATCTCTATCTTTTGTTTTCTTTCCATCAGGACTCCCTTGCAAATATCAACCTTCTATTTCTAGTTCCACATGTTGCTCTTGGAGGATGGCCCAACTGCACTTCCGACATGAAGAAGCCACACGAAGAAAATAAACACTGTTCCTACTTATCAGAGACGGAGGGAGAGATGACCACGGTGGCAGCGGGCAGGAGCTCCACTGATCTGAGTCCGATGACTTCTGACCTCATTTTTCCCGCCATGTGACAGGTCATTAAGGGCTAGACTGAACGCCATCAATCAACAGCGAACAGATTACCATCAACTCGCATTATTACCTCCCTCCGAATAGTTATTTGAAAGCAAAAACACTTTATCCATCATTTTATTAATTAGTATCAAAAAGGCTATTTTCACAAGGAAAGAAAAAGTAGCTTCACTTACGTGACAGCAGTCAACCATGTGACCTTTATCTTAGCCCTCCGAGTCTCAGATTTTAACAAGAAAAGCTTAAGGGAAATAGTTATGAATGAGCTAAAAGAGAAAAAAAAGAGTTATCTACAACGGAAAATGTTTTCCCATTATGAAAAACTATTAAGAGAGGAAAAAACACAAGAATATATAGACATGCATGACAGGAAGTGAGTAAATCAAAGCAATGACCTCTGTGTATCAGTAAATCAGCCATTGGAGCCATTTTTAAAAAATGACCGGTCAACAGAATGTGAACGTTAAGCTTCAAAATAGACAATTTAACCTCGGCTTTAAAACACTAGAGCACAACCTGGAGAGAACTTGGCTTCCTCCAGCATGTCACACAGCTGCAGATTCTATTAAGAAAAAGGCCGGAGTAAGATTTATTCATTTAAATACAGGGGAGAAGGCTGATAAGTGAGGTGAGGGTACGTTTGCATTATGTGGTTCAACTCGGCACCCCTTTGCTGAATATGCAGTGTTGTGGTGGGTCATGTGCAGCATTAACAACCCACACCAGGAGCCTGAGGTCAAACGAGCTAAAGGCAACAAGTATTTGAAAAATGTTTTTTTCAAGTATCCTTATATTTCCTCCCAAGTTAAGGTAACATGTCACAGATGAACAGGCACTGTGCTGTGGCACTGTGCTGTGGTTGACAAAAAACAAACGACAATATGCTAAACCTTTGGCTCAGAAGTTTGAAATGGTTGTAATTGCATCAAGGTGACTATATTAGGACTTTAAGACCAAATGTTTAGGACTGTAGGACATGACTTAGGGCTAAACATTGGACTTGTTGCTCTTGACCAGACCTTTACCTCGGGACACATTGGTTCTTGACTTGGGACTTGACTCTGGACTTGGCAGTCTTGACAAGTGATTTGACTCGCTGATCTTGATTTGGGACAAACAATTTTGAGACTTACATAATAATTGCAAAACAATGATTTTGCCTCACCTCCTGGAATTACAAAATATCAAGTATAACCCAATGCCAATTTCTGGATCACGTTTATGATGAATGTGTTATGCAAAGCTAAATAATATGTGATTAGTCACTTTCTACATCTGTGGTCCGGCCTGCCAACTGTTAACACTCCTCTCCGTATTATATTCCCCTTATATCCATCTAACTTTAACCAGACATACATAAACAAGTAACACACCTCTCCACTGTAACTTTTTGAAATATCATTTTGGAGCCCACTTGGTTTCAGTTGCTAAATATAGCCAAAGATTGCAATAAGGAGACCAGTACTTGGTCAGCCACCAACACAGAAGGAGATTAAACATTTTTCTCATCGGCTTACTTCCCTGTTATTTTTATATTTGTACCTTTGACCTCGTTCAAACTGATACTGTGGCAACTGAGGACACAAAAATATGTCCTTCCAGTGAGAGTGTAAAATGTCCCCTTTGGTTTTACTTGTCTTGTCCTCTTAATTGCTCTCCACCTCCGGGGTCTTGCCCCTCGAGCGCAGGCGTGTCCCCCCAGTTAGGAAAGACCTTTGTGGGTCGAGGGCAGTGGGTCTCTGAGCAGAACATGGAAAACCACAGAAGCCAGTGAGCCAAAGAGAGTGGGAAGATGACACAGGCTCTTCTAATGGAATCATAATAGAGAAAGACATTCATCTGCGTCCCCACGGCTTTACTATCAAAACAAACAGACCTGAGATGTATCTGAGCGGTTAATGGGCCGCTCAGTGGGGACTACTTGACCATTTTTAATCATGACTGCAATCACTTTTCTGCTCTTCTCTGCCTCCTTTATGCCACAAGCAGCACTGAAAGGGAACCTGTGGAAGATTTTCCGCAAATGTCCTGCGCCAGTGATTCCATGTGCACTTGGCATTAGCGTCACGTGAGTGGTCAGACGGTAATCAGAGTAAACGCATGAAAAAAAAGGCATCTTAAAAGGCTTCAAAACCAGCCCAAGACATGGTCCGAGACACATTGACGAGATGGGGAACAAAGCAGTGCAACCTGAACACCCGTTGAAGTGGTTTTGTTTACAGAAATACATTTAAACTGGGATGTATCCCAGCTAACTAGATTTAAAAGTGAAAAGGTAGGCGGCCAATCCTCCTCTTGGACAACTGATGTACCGCAGCCAACGACCCAAAACATTAAAGAGTGAGTCCTCTCTCAAATTCTGCCAGGACCCTCCCTTCCAGTAAAAAAAATAAATAGAGAATGCAACAGAAAAGTTGGTTCAGTAGGATGAGACGATGCGAGAGGAGAGCGGGGGTCACAGACCGACCACTGCTCAGGATGGCGTGGATCGTGACGCGTGCTGGGCGGGAGCTAATCGGCCAAAAGCTGCCACTCAGTGGAGTAATGAAACGCATGAAACGGCATTAATTAGGATAGCAAACTGAAATACATTTATACGCATACATAACATAGTTAACAAGTTTTATACATTGTGTTTTACTTCGCTTTATGTGGCGGTTGGTTGCGTACACCACCGCTTGTTCATTGTTTTGGGGCGCTGTGTTTAGCCAGCCGAGTACCTCTCTGCCACTTGTCTTTCAATGTGAGAAGCGTGTGTTTACAACATCTCACAGCCCAGCGGGGTCTAGACGGGAGGTTAGCCTATTTGCAAGTCGCATTCACTCAATCGCGCAATACAGCGGCGGTTGTTCCAGTCACACTTTGGCGTGTATCTAAACTCTGAGTGCAACCTTTATAAAGTTATTAACGGTTACTATCCCTGCTCAGGTCCATGTGCACCGTAAAATCGTCATAAGATCACGTGACGACCCTCTGTTTATTGTTTCAGCCTCACGGGTCCCCGGCTATTTGAAACAAAATCTCAGAAAACAAGGTCAAACATAGCTGCCGTTATCGACGAGTTCAAGCTGCGGTTCAACATCAAAACGAGGAGAACACAACAGCGTTGCCACGGACAGGAGGGCCTCCAATCGCTGTCGCTTCGAGGCCGGTAACTAAATACATTTGTAGCATAATGGAGCTTGGCAGGTCGTTCTGGGCCTGTGATTTAGAGTGCACATGCGTGTGTGCGTGTGTGTGTGTGTGTGTGTGTGTGTGTGTGTGTGTGTGAGCGATTGAGAGACGGAGAGAGACAGTGAGCGTGTGAGGCTCCTTACTGTTCGGGCGTTCAAAAAGTAACATTTACGCACACAAAACACAAAACGGGCATCTCGAGACAAACTAAAGATAAGCAGAGAAATAGACAGAGATCATTGTCGTGACAGGTTTATAGGATCCCCCGGAGAGAAAAAGAGTTCTCCATCATACCGACCGTCAGCGACACGCTGAGAGGGGGAGGAGGGGGCTCACACACACACACACACACACACACACACACACCAACACCTCCTGTAGTCTGTGTGTGTGCGTGCATTTGTACGTCTGTGTGACCTCAGGCTTCAGGGCCCTACTCCATCAATAACAAAATGGCTTCATCTTCACACACACACACACACACACACACGGGCACACACACACACACACACACACACACACACACACACGCACACATGCACATGCACACGCACACACACACATTCCTGTAGATATATAGGCATCAGTGACAGTGTTGGTGCGTGGGAGGACCATGTACCCATAAGAAGTTAAAGCCTTCCCAGGAAATCAGAAACGTATGTTTCTGCTGCCCCGGTGGTCCTCCGTGGAGGATAATTCAGTCCCAGACGGGTCCGCAGAGTATCACGTCTCTCTTTCCAGCCTATCTTTTCCTCTCTTCGGCTTATCCTTTCCCTGCGTTGCGTGTCCGACACATTTTTTAAGGGCTTCATAAAGCGTTTATTTATTTATCTTCTTTTTTTTTTACGACGCTGACCCCTTTACTGTATTCACGTTAAGGTCACAGAGCCCTTTTTGGTAACATGTTCTCTGAGTCAGTCGGAGGATCAGAAGCCCAGCCAAGTCATAGCCCAGCAAGTTGTGTAAGTGTGGAAGAAAGATAGATTTTGTTGGAACCCCAGTTGATATCGTGTCAGTGGCAACTTTCTTATGCATACTTCACCGCCAAAAGTGAACATTTGCATGTTCATTATTAACCCAGTGCAATGCCTCCACGAAAGATGAAACCAAAAACAGGAACAAATTCTTGATTTCTGTTTTTGTTTTACAGCAAAATTACATCAAAATAGCCGTTTACAAACTCTCACACAACTTGTGTAATCCAAGTCAAGTGTCATTTGTTTTTATATGTGGCTTTGCTGTTGCCAAACTTGGCCTCCATTCCGAAATCCGAAATATACATGGTTTGGTACTTGAACAAATTAAAATATCACAGATGTGCGCAAACCCTTTCTAACTTTGCAGAGAGAATGCTCACATATTGTGTTATGATTTGGGTTAGAGATGGACCTTCCAGCTGCATTATTTCAAAAGAATAATCATCCTGAATGTGTTTTTTTCTTGGCGGACCTGAAACCTTTTCATTTTTTTCTGTGTCATCTTCATTTACTCTTCACCTGCAAAATATATACTGATATTTACACATCTGAACGAACTCGTGTAGCCTTTTTAAAATTCTTAAAATATCCCTCGTGGTTGCAGAGATACAGACTTTTTAGTTTTGGGTATGCAATTTTTGAGGGAAGAGCCTAAAAATAGGTGACTTTTCAAAATGTTAACTTGTGTGCTTTTCTAGGGGTGGATTCAGTTTTTCCTTATTTTTTTTGTCCTTTGGAAAAATGTATGAATTGTCAACCATGCAATTTAGAAAGAAAATCCAGAGTCAGTCAAACAGATGGTGGGTTGAAACAATACAGAAAAGGTTGAACAAGGTAAATGCTGAGGAGCACAAACATGATGCTCAGACTCAGCTTCATCGACATGTTCCCCCGGGTTGTTGCCCATAGTTACAGCAGTGTGCAGGCGCGGAGGTAAACGAGTGTGGGAAGACACAGTCAGTTGCTTTGCTCATGATTTTCACCTCAACATATTAAACATTGAGTGGAAATGATGATGGTAAAACGGTAAAGTATTGATGCCGTAAATTGCCAACGAGCAGCAGACGGACAGGACCGCAGTACGTCTTTGTCTCCTTCTTTTGCTGCGTTTGTTTTCTTTCTGTCTCCCTCTTGCATCTTCTCTTCTTCCCACAATGCTCCCTTTCTCTTTCCCCGCTTCCTCGGACATGATAATTCATAACTGGCCAAGTCCGATAACTGCGAGAAAAAGGGAAGAGTTGGCAGGAGCATGAGGCCTGGGCTTATTTAAGAGCCTATAAATGATGTGGGGGGGGGGGGGGGGGCGCGACCTTTCAACTCTGCTGACCTTTGACAGTGGGGCGACGTTTTCAGGGATTATCTACTCTGCTCCATGCTCTCCTCACGGGTGAAAGACTAATGCAGGGTGTGTGTGTGTGCGTGTATGTGTGTGTGTGTGTCATACACAAGTGATTCACAGCTGAGGACACACTCTCAGAGAGACTGTTGCAGCGCAGTCAGTCATGCTGAGCCCCGCTAAGAAAAGGTGAAACCTGTTATTTATCAGCGTCGTGAGGTTTCACCGCAGTAAAAATGAGCAGAGATAGAGACAGCAGAAGACTAACGGCCCCACTATAGTTCAAACCTGAGAATAGCTATGTGTATAAAAGAAAAAAGTATAACACCGAGGTTTTAGTGGAGATGTTATCTTTTCTAACGTGTTCACTGTGTATGAACCCTAGTGGTGGAGTAGTACACACAGTACACATAACCTTTGTACATTGTAATTGTACCTTAGGGCCCAGATCACCCACAAAACCACCGCCTCGATTTGCTCGTGGTTTTTAGAAGTTTCCTCAGATTTCAGCTCCAGTCGTTGCGTTGCGCTGCTCTTCAATGTCACACGCAGCCCAGGTAGATCAACAAATCTAATCGAGCAAGAGGCGGGCTTTAGGGACTTTGCCGGCGACTTCCTGTTTTGATGCCGGAAGGTGTGGTAGGACCAGCTAGCTAGTTAGCTGTCGGGCTGTGAGAGAGCTGAGGAGTATGTAAGAGGGAAGGGGGGGGCTAAAGAAACAAGCAATGTGCTAACGTTAAAAAAAAGCCACCGTTCAGGTTTCCCTCGAGGTTTTTACTTTCAAGTACTTCAAGTCTGCGTTTAGCCCTGGTTGCCTCTTGGTTTTTACCTTTACTTGTATAAAAACATAAGAAAAGGGAACATTGCGTCTGTCACTCATTAGCCTGCAGAGATGTGATGGCGGCAGAGTAAATATAAATAACATTCAAAAGGTGTACAGTCGGTGTTCGCCCGTCCGGGCAACGCAACCAAGGATTAACTTTGCCTCCCCTCATAGGAAGGGCAAAGAAAAACAAGAATTTCAACAAGAGTTCTACAGAATGATTGATCATCGTTATTGTATAGTTCAGCTACATTAGTTTGAATGGCGCCAAAGAATGTGTGGCAGCGAATGAAAAGACGTAAGCTCCGTCTGTATTTTGGATACTTGCAACACTTACTACCGCTGAATATTTTAAACTTTAAAGAGCTCTACACGTGGTTTTGTATGTTTTTTGAAAACCATGCAACTGTGTTTTAAAAGTGTACTTTTGTGCACCGTGCACAGCAGTCACCGGTTCCCTGTTCAAGAGACTTGACATTTGCTTGAGTTGTGTAATCCATCACAGTGTCTGCATTCACTTTTGTCACAGGTTTCAAGTATTTTTTTTCTGGTGAGGTGATTAATGGCCAGTTTTTCAACAGAACCGGTCTGAATTTAGACTCCACTATCGGCGATAATGAAACATCGCAACGTACCCTCATGATTTTTACCAATCCAGCAACGTGTGAATTTCAAAATATGCTTGGTAAGGTTAATGCAACACAACTACTTAATTAGCTTTTGGAAAAGGTCATGAAATACGTACTTAGGTTGACAACAGAACTACACCTCCCTCTGCATTCGGCCTCCACACTTTCTTGTTCATGATCACGTACAAAATAATTTTGTGGGATATCTACAAATTACGGCGCATTATTAATGCTGGATAATGAACAACCTGGACATTGAGCGCAGAACGTATACGGAACTGCAGCGGGTAAACAAAGCGAGCAAGTTTGAAAAGTTTTCTACTTTCAGACAGAAATAAATGGAACTCAACAGTATCCCAGAACAGCACTGATATGCAGTTAGAATGCGCAAACAGTGGCATGGTCCTTTTGAGATTATTTAGGAACCAATAAGAAGAGGTGTTTTATAGAAAGTCATATCTGTAATGTCTGGCTCAAAACAGGAAATGTCTCTTCAATTTAAATGCATTATACGCGCTGAATTAATACACGTCAGAAGGGTTTCCAGATAAGAGGGAAAACAGAAAACAGCGAAAGGTAAGAGGAGCGGAATCCGCTCGCTCCCTCTCTCTCCCCATAATAATCTGCTCATTTAAGTATTTTTACGGGGCCAAAGCAGCAGCTGCGCTTCTTCACTTTAAGACTGCAGAGTACACTCAGAGTGCCAGGATTGCACTCAGCCTCTGTCTCGGAAGACATCCACTGCGCCGTTTAATACGACTTCCCGGGGCCAGATTTACTGTGATGGCTTTTGAGGCAAAGAGGTATAATATGACAAAGCATGGCCCCCGTAACCCCAGGATGTTCCACAATGTTTAGTGGCGAGACCCATTTAGCCGGAGGATTGGCAAATATATTGCTTTTCCTCCCTTCTCGTGTACAGGATTTCAATGAAATGGGGCCGTAAATCAGGCTTGAATTCAAACTTGTGACTGCTCTCTGACTGTAGAGGCCTCTGTATTTTAGCTGCATGGAGGGGGCATTGTACTGTATCGCCATTTGCATGTTTTATCTCCGTTGAGACTTACATGAAATAAAGTGGGACAAATAACAAATAAAAGTTACATTTTTTGCAGAAATATAGTAGGCGATAGACACATAATTTCTGATACAGGTTTTGTGTCAAAAGTTTTTTTTCTTTTTTCCCATGGTGCCCACCTCCGAAGGGGGTTATATTTACATCACACACACACACACACACACACACACACACACACACACACACACACACACACACACACACACACACACAGTGCTGGGGGACACGTTGATGGAATGTGAATGTCAGCGGTCTCTTTATTTTCTCTCCGTATAAAACACTGAGCAGTAATTAACAGCAGGTATCCTCCCTAGCCGCAGGGTAATTGACTGTTTCAAAGCGCCAACACTTCATAACCCAGGCTGTGTGTGTGTGTGTGTGTGTGTGTGTGTGTGTGTGTGTGTGTGTGTGTAACAGACAGAAACTGTATGTGAGAGAGAAACCAAAAGTCTGTTTTTGTGTGCTCGAGAGTATTAAAATGAACTCCTTTTATATTCCACACCTCCCCCCTCATCTCTCCTCCCTTCCTCCCAATAAGGATAAGGGTCAGCGGCAGTGGGCAGAGCCACTCAAACGATGCCGGATTTCTTTCTTTATGAGCGCATTAACATTCAGGCATATTCATTATCAGTAAGTGTAGTAAGATGGACCTAGAAGGAGACCTTGTGCCACCGTCGCCCAAAAAAACGTGTTCATTTGAGAACATGAGCGAGATGTTGTCGAGTCAAAGCGGACATCTTTGGATTTAGAAAATCTAGTTCCTGAAAAACATAGTGGTAGTATTTCCATTTACTTTCATAATTTTCAAAGTTCCCTTTTTTGTTGCTAATAACATCCTCATTTGACGGAAACCCAAACAGGCAGAGCCAAAGACCAACTCTATCTGGCCCCTTTCCAACACCTCAACCCACATTTAGCCCATTTACTTGAGGAATACATTCTTGAATAGAGGTCAAATGCTACACCCCTCTGCGTAGTCCGCTGACACAGTATGATTCAGTTCTCATCGTCATGATAAATATATAGTTATAGGATTTTAGGAACTTATTTTTTTCTAAATCACATTAAAAAAAAGATTACAAAATGCAATTTTGAATAAAATAATGAAAAAGCAAATGCAATAACCAGCGGTTATAGTGTGCTAAATTTGACATTTAGAGTAGTTGGTCAGCATGGCGCCCTCAGTGGTAAGCACACACGCACACACCTTTGCTGCTATATTAATGCTCTGAACATACAGCCCACATGTAGCACTCAAACTCATGCTGAGCAGAGTGTTTGTGGTCAGCTGCTCGATGCTCACACGGGGCCACATGTGCTTTTCTCAGTCATCCTCAGAGGGAACATAAAGTTAACGAGAGGCTCGTTAGTCGTCTGTTAATTATACGGCGCGTTTGCTAATTGATTTGTTAATTAGAGTTGAGAGGGGGCTGATTGGTATCTGTTTATCCATGTTAATAGGTGTTACAGGATTCTGACCAGGTGTTTCATAAGTTGTAATTTGCACAACAACAGCAGCAGCAGACACAACATGGTGACCAAAAGGTGCCTCCACAATTAAAGCTCCTCTGAGACATGCGCCCCTGATTGGCCATGACGCTAATTAATGTTAATTTGCGTGTTAACAGTTACAGGCCTTTTTGTAACCGACAGCAGTGCTTGGCCTTTCGCCGTTTAGTTTAATCCGGCTGTTTGACATGCTGTGAGCACGTAATTCCAATAAACCCTTTGGAACCAATTCTGCTCTGTTTCAATAAATTTGCCTATTAAAAAGAAAGAAAAAAAAAGGACAGCCAGCTGTTTGCTGTGATGAGCTGCACGGCACTTGTTCTTCAAAAAGATACTCAAGGAGAGAGGGACATGTCAGGGTTAGAACAAAAGGCCCTGCTAAACGATTACACACAATGTACTTATGTCAAATATTGGGACAAAATGTAAGCCAAAGATTTTATTGTATTGAATATGACAATGCATACATTTCAACGTGGCTTTATATATAGACTTACACATAACTACATGGTGAAATAAAATCATTAGGAACAAAAAAATAAACAGCCAGCGTAGAAATCAATCCGCTCTTGTCCTGCGCAACTCCACGTGAACAATGTTGATGCAACAGCGAATCAACAAACCCGTTTTCCGGTCAAATTAACATTAATGTGAACAGGAAATTATTTGAGCCACAAACTGGGCCCCCTTGTATTTTCTTTCACAGCTAAGGTTCTTATCTCTCAGAATGCAAACGCAACAAGATACAGTAGAACCCTTCAACAGAACGGAGAACTGTGTTGGTTTAGTTGTCCGTTCTTCGTCTTTTGGGCAGACGGAGCCTCTCTTTGTTGAGGAAGTGCTCGATTTTGGAGATCTGGGCCCTGAATGAGGACTGTTGGTCCTCCCTCTCCTGGGAGCAAAAGGGCTCCCAGTTGGACTCTGAACTACGACCTGCAGCTGAGGGAGGAGCTCTGCTACACCTGGTGTAAGGAGAAAAAAAAAGTGTGTTAGCTGGTCCGCTTGACTCGAAACATTTATGAAATTCCTTTAATATCATGTTAAAATAATCAGTGAAAACTGAATGTTTTTTTTGTTGAAATATACATTTTATGTCTCCATCGTGGCGCAGCAGTGTTAAGACAGACAATGTGATGTGTATATGCCGTTATTTACTACCCGAGTGGGGGCGTTTGCTCGCGACTCGCTTGGTTTGTCTGACAATACTAATAAACTCTTCTTTGCATGAACTGTTTTTTAAAATATCTTGTGCAAAAACACAGGTGAGTTGCATGATGACCTCCAACCTCACCCCCTGACCTTATCCCCTTCCCTATAGTAGAGCATCTGTACCTGGGTAAATGGACTTACCCTGGGGCGCTTTGCCACAGCAGCCTGGTGACCGGAGAAGAGGAGATGGACAGGGACGCTCCACTCTCCTGTGCAAAAACAACACCAATGTTCAAAACATCTCCCTTGAACTTCTATTTAACCTGGAAAGCTCCATCCCATTTCCAAACCTCGGTGGCTCCTGATGTAGCTAACGCTAAAAGGAACGTTGACCGATAAACAAACTCGGGGCAGACAATAACCAGTGGCAACTGATATGTAACAGTATCCGGCCCCTGAGAAAGTAGCCAGGCCCAGACTGAACTCTGTGTGACGTTCCCAGTGTTCAGAGTCTGCAGAAAATAAAGGCTTTGGCCCTCACTACAATTTGTTACACTATCAGACCAGCTTTTTCCCCTCATACTCGAAGCACGGTGCGCTCTATCTCCCTCAATTGCCGGCACCTGGATCCTATAAAGCGCAGAGTGGCAGCTTGCGGTGGTGGTGACAAAAGAGAGAGTAAGAGTGTGTGAGAGTAAAAAAAACAACCAAAAACGGCAAGAGAGCGGATGGAGAGAGCGAGTGAGTGAGAGACGGATGATGAAGTGAGAGAGAGAGAGAGAGAGAGAGAGAGAGAGAGAGAGAGAGAGAGAGAGAGAGAGAGAGAATAAAGACTGAGTAAGTGAGAAAGGAGGGGTATCCAAGCGCTATTAGGTCGACTTTCTATCACAGGTCATTCGTTCTCTGTCTGTCTGGCTGTCTGCGAGCGCGGCGCACATCGGCTACGTGCTTTCACTCAACACCCGATGCAACATTAGTCAAAGTTTTACTCGTCTTAAAAAAGAAAAATCTTTCTCAGATATTCCGCACAGTCTGCTGAATGCGTTGGCCTCGGCCACGATTTGCTCGCTCTCACATTTTGAGCCTTTTGGACCGCAAGAATGTTGAGGAAAAAAAAAGCAACATTACAATGTGTAGTTCTTATAAGGACATGTCAGGTTGATGCAACAGACGTATTTGTTAGACCCGAGCACAGATTTCCCACGGGGTCCACTCGGACACGGTTTATGAAATGATGGAGCTGAGAAATTGGTGGAACAGCAATGACCTCAAACCAATTTATTTGATAGAGAAGATATTTTATAGGGGTCACTGTAAACTTCCTGTGAAGCTGGTGCACATGTGAACGTCACTCTGGGGCCCGTTTCCTGCTGGTCAGCGTCAAGCCGCAATGCGAAACAATGTTGCTTTGATGAAATGGGACTTGGACACGGGCTTGACTTCAACACTAAAAATGAATTGTTCTACAAAGCTGCAAGTTCAGATCGTATTCAGAGATCACTCCGACATCACATGAGATATTGGGGTCACCTTCAAGCTAAAGATCGCTCCATGTAGGTCGGCGAGTTTCGAACAAGCTTCCGTGACTTACTATGTCTTCCGCTGCCGTCTCCTCCAGAGCGCCTCGCCCTCCCTGCCGGCGTAGAAGCGTGGAAGCGACATCCCAGGGGACAGTGGAGGCGTTCAGCAGATCCGACGCCCTGGTAACCACCAAAGGGACTGGGAGGGATGATGCAAGAGGGTGAGGACGTACATTGAGTTCACTGTGTGAGAGGTGGAACATCGCAGTACTATTGTGTTTAAAAATGAAATTGAACAGATGGGTTGAATGCAACCGTCACCTTTGCTGTGCAGGCTCTTAAGGAACATGGGTGTTGTGCTGGGAGGATGTCTGAGGAGTCCACCAGGGCCACTGGTGTTTTGCTCGGACGCAGGGGATCCCTAGTAGGACAAGCACAATGAGCAAAAGACAATCGAATGAGTTTCCCTCAACTGAAAGTGTTGACGCAAACTGCATTGGAATTCTGCACAAATAGGTCAAAGTAATAGATGTTCATAAACAAAACATCCCTATAATTTGTTCAAAATAGATAATGATGACGCTGTGAAAAGCTGCATCCAAACATCCATCCATTATCTTAACCGCTTATCCTCATTAGGGTCGCGGGGCGCTGGAGCCGATCCCAGCTGTCAAGGGGCGAAGGCAGGGTACACCCTGGACAAGTCGCCAGTCCATCACAGGGCAGACAAAGAGACAGACAACCATTCACGCTCACATTCACACCTAGGGGCAATTTAGAGTCCAATTATCCTATGCAGCATGTCTTTGGACTGTGGGAGGAAGCCGGAGAACCCGGAGAGAACCCACGCTGCCACGGAGAGAACATGCAAACTCCACATAGAAGGACCTGCCAGACCAGTATCCGAACCCCGCCCCGCCCGGGATCCGAACCACAGACCCTCTTGCTGTGAGGCGTCAGTGCTAGCCACTACACCACTGTGCAGTTTATCCCCAAATGAAAAACACATATTTTCCTTTTACTTGTAGTGCCATTTGTCAATCTAGATTGTATTTGTGTGAGTTGCCGAGTGTTAGAGATGTCGTCCTTCTCTCCAATATAATGGAACTATCTCAACTCTCACAAAAACAATCCAGTTTGATAAATAGCACTCCAGCTCTTCTTTAATTTGGGGTGAACTGTCCCTTTAAGGCTCTCTAAATTGCCACTAAATGGCAACGCTAGGCATGTTTGAACCGTGTTACCTGAACAAACTGATATGGGACGAAGACATCGGCCTTATCCCTGGAGCTTCCTATTCTTTCCTGAGTGCCAGCCCAGTCAAATGACGGCCTGTATCGTTTATTGTTGAGCTGAGGCAACTTGTTTGCATCATCATGCAGTATTTCTTCCGCTGGAGACCGCTCATAGCATTTTGTGCCACCTGTCTCTGGCATCGCATCACTCCCGTGAGATGGATTGACGGGCGGCTTTGGATCAGCATCGCTCTTAGTCATCTTCGATTCTCCTGCGCTGTCTATTTTGTCGGCCGTCGCCTCCTCCGGACTGCTGCCGATCTCGAGACCCGCCGCATCCCTCGTGGTGTCAGCACTGGTATCCTTCAGAGGACATTTGTCCGTAGGTTTCTGGGCATCGTTTCCTTGTGTGTGTACGTTTGACTGCCCTCTTCTCTCCCTGTACGCACTAGAATCACCATCGTCATCAGCTACCACACACTTCAACTGTACACTCTGCTGGGAGATTTCCGGACTTGGTAATGCATTTGTTTGTTTCATGTCGCTGAGGATGTCCGAAGGATCACCAGGTTGAGTCTGCGTTGTTGCCAACTCTTGGATGCTAACACCAGCCAACTGAGCATCTGATGGCGTGGAACTGACATGTGAGCTACAGACGCTCGAATGATCCAAAGGTCCAGAAGGTTCAGTAGACATATTGGCAGCGAATTTCTTGGATGGTTTCTCCTCCGTGGTTTCCTCTATAACGTAATAAATGTGACTTGGAGTAACCGACTCCGCTAAGGTTTGGACCATATCATGACATAGGCTTTGCGCCTCTTGAACGACACGGTTCGGCTTGTCATTGAGACCTCGGTGCTCATCGGACCGGCAGAGAACAGAGGGCATGTTGTGTCCTGCGTTCACGCGGCTGGTGGGGGCATCCCCCTCACTGAGGAGGAGACTTTGTGAGCGGTCTGAGAGCTCGCAGGCGGCCAGCGTCGGCTCAGTGTCCATGAGGTCAACGGCCGGCTGTGTGTCGCTCTTCTCGGCAGTCATGTTTGTGGTCGTCTGGGCCGCTATCTGGATTTCTGCGTCCCGCAGCCTCGTCTGTCCCTGGTCCTCAGCTCCGCGCGTCCCTTCACCTTTGGCTGTATTTTCCGTTTCTGCTTCAGGCCGTTTGGGGGCCTCTGCATCCTCCGTTGACCCGGGGCTACCCTCTCGTCTGGCTGCTCTATCTGTTGTTTGGGACACGAGAGTTCCTCTCTTCTCTGCAGCACCTCCTCCTTCCTTGCCATTCTGTTGCTGCCACTCCCGTCTTTCCTTCTCGTCGGTGTTGTAGTTTACTTGTTCTGCGTCGTCTTTCCAACTCTGCTCCCTCTCACTCATTCCTTCATTCCCTTCATCACTCTGTTCTTTGCTCAGTAAGTCCACAGATCCATCGACACACATGTGGCCAGGGCTCAATACTTTTGGAAAAAAAAAAAAGAACATGTTATGAAAATATATCTTGAAGTGTGTATGTCGAAATACAATTCTGTGTTGAATCCTTAAGCAGAGAACGGGTCACAACATACGTTTATGTACTGTCTGTTTATATTTAGCTGGCTGACCTCCAGTTGCTCCGGTAGCATCTCGCTCAGTCACAACCCCTGTGTCCTCCAGACCGTCTGGGTTGCTGGTCTGAGAGGAGGCCAAGTGCTGAAGACTGCCAAAGTCGAGAGGCAGCTTCGAGCTGAAGATGGGTTCCTTAAGAGTTCCCTGTCCTCTGATGTCCTCTGTCGGAACACTGGGGCTCGGACCGCCGTCTTTCATCTGTGTGGAGAAAAATATAGAATGTTGCATGCTTTCATTTCACCAGCAGCAGCTGTATGGTACATGGATAGTGAATAGCTCTGTGCTAAGCTGGTTTTAGGAAGATTTTTTTAACAGCTCTTTATTGAGCGGTTATCAATGTTGTTCTGCTGGTTGAGTGTTTCTGCCATTAACAAGTGTTGAATGTCACTTTATTCAGATACAATTGCTTTTATTTACACGTTTGCGTATGTGACACTGGTCAAGCTGCCTCTCATGTGAGTCTAACGTTCAGCTGTCAAAGGACTGACTGTCTGCTGAATTTTTACATTTTTATTCATAGAAATAAATAAGTCAAAGTTCAGTAGGTCACAATTGAGTTACCATCACCAATTAGTTTTAGCCAGGGAAAAATACAATCTGAAATAGCTTTGTCTCTGTATGAATGAGTCTGTTTGTGGTCACATTACTGACTCCTGTGTGTTTTGGGTACACTTAAGGCTGATTTATACTCGGGTTTTACGCAGAGACGCAAGCACGCAAGACATGCATGGACATCCTTGCATAGTCCCATCAGCCATTTTGCGTGCGTCACCCAAAATTTCTGACTATCCGTCAAAGCTACGTGAGCCGTTCGCAGCCCGCAAGACTGTGATTGGTCTGCCAACCGCATCCTTTCTGAATCTCGCATTTCCGGTTTCATAGGATATTACCCCTGTTTTTAAGAGCCATATCAGAAACACGAACAATGGATCCTGTTGAAGAACGTTTGGCTGAAGAGGTCCGCAAATATGAGCATTTATATAACCTGTCTGACGGAGAATAAGGACACGCAGATGGCGGTAAATTCCTGGAGGGAGATGTGTGTGTGTGTGTGTGTGTATCTTGCTACCTCCAGTTTATATATATGCTGAGCCTGCACTTTGGCCTGCAAGGACAGCTCTGTGTGTTGCCGACGAAGCTCCTCATGAGCTTCTTTCTCTGCATGAAGGTCCTGCTGCTCGCTCTTGACGCAACCCAGAAGCATTGACTTCTGTTTAAAACAAGCATCGAGACAAATTTAAAAGAACAGACATGATGGCTCTTTTTGCTTCTGTTGTATTAAAATGTCAACCACCGCACTGCCTTCTCGCACACTACAGTTTCTCTTCCACCTCTTTGTCCCAGCTGTGCTTGGAAGCGGCGTCGCTCTCAATCAGTCGGGCCACCTCTTCTTCCGCCGCCTTGCTTCGCTCTCTCATCACCCTCTGTCCCTGCTTAAGGGCCTGCAGTAAAATTAATCACCCATGGGATTTTTAATGCAATACTAAATTTTTATGTGTTTATTTAACGTGAACAGGGAGTCTTAAACAGAGCGGGGAGAGGGGAAGAGAGCACTTCTCACCAATACAAATCAGTTGGCTTGTGTCATTTTAATAATGATTTTAATAAATGAAGAAATTGGTGAATAAAAAAAAAATTGAAAAGGGGGTACAAAAAGAAGAAAGACAAATAATAAACTGTAAAGCTGCAAATGGAGAATAAACACGCAAACTATCATTCAGTCGTGGAGGGGATCATATTCGCTAATGTATATGTTGTGATGTACAACACCGCATTCATCACATTTATGAGAAGAAGCGACGGACGTTATTTATTTTGGTCCTTGTGTAAATTTACTCCATAATCATTTAAATAGGCTGCTGGCCTGTGTGGGGCCAATAGGCGGTTGAAGGATTTCACCTGGAGAAATACACCACATTCTCATACTGTCACATCTTTTTTGAAATACATTTGCTTCCATCCGTTTAAGCATACGATGGATAGATATGTAGATCCAAGAAAGTAAAAAAAAACAACAACAACAAGAGGGAAGTCAGAAAGAACAACAAAAGTGACACCATTGTATTTTGCTTTTTTTTTTTTCCCCAAGAAGCTGTTTTTTTTTTTTTTGTACTTTGTCTTCTGAGCTGACAATTTTCTGGTTTTATTCCCATTTTACAGAGGCAGATTTATGTAGCCCTTAAATTAGAACTGAAATCATAACCAGTTTCACTCTGGATATTTACACAATGTGATGTTTTCAGCTCTATCCGTCCTAAAAGATAAATGCATGTGTCTCCAGATGTCTGAAAAAAAGGAATTTTTGTTCTATGTTTTCTGTTACACGTGACAGGAGAATTTGATTTATTCATACAGCTATTTGCATCTTTGAGATTAACCCCTTCCCTCTCTCACCTTTATTAGATCCCTAACTATGTATCCAAATGTGTCTACTGCATGTCAAACTTCAATTTTGCTTTGATTTTAATGAAATTACTTTTGACAGTAAATACGGTGACTTTTCATGATTTAGGAAGAGTTTCACTGTAGGTTGTGTCCCTATTCTTTTATTGTTTATCGTCTGCTTTTCAGCTCTTTTTCAGCTAAAACAATAAAAATACTTTAACTGAAATGATATCTAGACTAACACATCGATAAATGATCTGGCGTGGGACAAGACAACGTGGTATCAATGTGGGCTCAGGCAGAAAGAAAAACGCAATTAGAAATAAGGTTATTTAGTGTGTTGTAATAAATAAGGCAAAATCTGTGCTGATGTATGTTTACACATTTTTGAACAGTTATGCCCATAAACCGGAAAAGAATACACATCTCCGACCTGGTACTGCTCTCTCTGGGTCTGGAGCTCCAGCTCAACTCTGCTCACTGTCTGCGTCTGACTCAACAAAAGCTGCTGCGTGTGCTGCAGAGACCTCATGACATCCTGTGCAAGACACACGTATAAAAATACAGACTTGAAATCATTAAGAGCTCACAATTTCTTTCGGTGGAAGGAAAGACAGTGTTTTGGTATTATTTTGAACAGCACAGCATCATCAAGCTCACGGCCGTGTTCACATATGATTTTCATCTAACCTGCTTTTCTGCCCTTACTGACATATTTTCCTCCACAAGTTTTTTGTTCATTTCAGTTTCCTAAACAAGCAAAATAAAAAAATAAAATTTGAAAAAAAGCATGATTTGAGTTGTATTTTATAATGTGACAGAGATGATCTGTTATTATTATTGTTGTATTTACTGATTGTTCTTTACCATGCACAGTTTCCGGTGCAGCTGCTGGCAGTGCTGCTCTCTGCCTGTAGCACTGTGGGCCTTCTCGTGTCTAACTGAGGACATATTGGCCTTGATCAGCTTGTGACTGACCTTCTCCAACTCCTGAGAAAGCACCAAATAATAATAATAATAATAATAATCAGTTCATTACTTTGTTTAAATACTGACAATACTGTATCTGAAATCGGATTTCTGAGGCAACCATGGATATTCATTGGCTGCGATACAGTATGACAAACTGGTGACGATTGGATGCAAACTTTAAGAGCCCTTTGTCTGACCCACAGTCAGCGATATTAAACACAATGTGACAACGCACTTTTCCTACATACCTTCTTTAGTGACACAATGGTGGCTTCTTGTTTTTCATTGGCAGTAGTCAACTTCTTTTGTATTTTCACGGCCTCATCAACTGTAAGAATTACACACGGTGAGACATCATCACACAATATGTTGTCTTACAATACGGTTAATGAGGGACGCACTGGGGAAAATAGGAAGGGATGCGTATAAGCAACAATAACTTTCATATTCTACACTCACGTTGTTCTGTGTCCCTGAGAGGTAAATGATGAATGACATGTCAAGTCAACGGAGGTGGTGAATTAGATACGGAAATAGACGATGAAGGATAAGTGTGTTTTTAAATGAGTTATGTAGCTGTGACAATGTAGTTGGCTTCAATTTGAGATCGCATTGGTCATACGTTTCCTATTTACATTCGTCCTGACAACAATAACACGCTAATGTCACCCCAACACTGTATACTTTGCTGTAAATGTCACTGTGGGCCTGCAGAGATGCTGCTATTGTTAAGATTCATGACAAGACATATACACTGCAGTGTTTCCCCTACCATTTTATTAGGGGGGTGTGTACAAAGTACACAAACAAAAAACTAAGTCATTATAAATACATTGAGAAATGTCTGTACTTTTGGGTAAATAGTTACGGTACGCTGTTAACAAGTTAACAAGCATGTGCGACTCGCCAATTTTGGTGTTTTGTCAAAAGCCAATCTCTGTGAAGTCTCCGTCAGGTCGTCTTTTCTGCTGTTCTGTCTCTCAAAACCGAAAAAAAGACCTCACCTCAAGATAGAGCATGAACTGAGAGTGGCAATAGCAACTCTACAACCCCGTTGTAAAAATATGTGTAGAGGAAAGCAGCTCACTGCAGTCACCAATACTGCAACAACCTGATGGCTCGCATATCTGCACTCATTCTGTTTTGTTAGGAATTTGCTTTTAGTTTTCCAAAATGAGCTATTTAGTAGTAACTACATTTTTTTTTTTGTGCATATTTGTTTTCAACAGCATGGAGCATGTCAACAGAACAGGCTGTTGGTATTAACGCTGCTTGCTGTTAACCAGGGAGATCTCCTCATAGCTACGGCTTGAGCTTTATCAGAAATCCTGTAGGAGCAGTTAAAAAAGAAATGTGACCGTTGCGCGTTACGCGGATCTCGTCCCCAAAATGATATCCTGAGGATGAAGTGAAATTCGATATTTGTTGGAATCAATGTGCAGTTAATAATGTACGTTACTCCTTTAAGTGAGCGTGGATAAAGATCTTTGCGAGTCGTTTCCAGCACTTGTTACATTTATACCCTAAAGAATTCAGGCTGTTCTCGGAGCCAAATATGGCCTCTATCAATCTATAAAACTGCAGCTATCACCACAGGGAGAACATCTATAAATCTTAGCGTACATCGTTGACTCTATACACTCATTCATAGGTACATCCATTAGTTACCGTTATGCTCTAGTTTCTCGTGGGCCTGCTTGACCATCGCACACTGTCTGGAAAGAGCACTGAAACGTTTCTCAACCTCCCCCAACTGATTCAAGTGGCTGTCCTTTGACCGGCTCTGCAAGGCTAACTTCTGTTCCTGTGGAGAGGGTGAAGTTCAAAACAGACAAAGAAATGAGCGCCTTCTTCTGAGACAAAGAAAAACAAGAAAAAAATACTGCACAGTATTAGGCTCATAGTGCAAAATACTACAGCGATAAGTTCCTATCACGGAAATGTTGCAAGAATAAATCGATTGATAACTACAAAGAGAAATGAGGAATAAAGGTTTCAATGGTTTCTTTTCTTACAGTGATAGTTTACATATGGGGAAGTAAGCTTCCTTGCTGGGAGTTTGATGGTGTGACTAATACCACTTCGTCTGTCTTTGAAGCTTTAAATCGACCGCTAGTGGCTGGTTAGCTTTGCCTGGCATGAAGATGAGAGCAAAAAGGAAACAGCGAGCCTGGCTCAGTTAGAAGGCGACAGAAGTGAGGTCAAAGCTCCAGGAAGTCACCACCAAGAAATTGTCTAGCATTTAGCCTCCTGAGAAAACTCAAATCTGTGTTTTTAATACGAGTAAAACAAATATTATATAACATGGAAATGAGAGTGGTTGTGGTAAGCTGATTTGTTTTAACTTTAGAAACAGTCAGGCTTGCTTTTCCCCTTACTTTCCAGCTGTCAAGCTAAGCTAATTCGCTGCTAGCTCTAGGTCCGCACAAGCACACCTGAGTAGTATTGATCTTACCATTCACATCCCACCAAAAAAAACTAAAACCAACCAATTTTCCCAAATATCAAACTTTTTCTTGAAAAAAAAGAAAGAAAAAAAAGAGAAGGTTTAAAGGCGGGCAAACTGACGTCAGGTGATTGAGAGGATGACGGTCCAACACGGATAGTGCCCGTCTCTTTCTGTGGGATGAAAGAATCAACTCAGCGCATGCCTCAGAGCGCTTTATTGCTCTTCAAACTGCCAATCTAGTTTGATTGTCTGTATCAAGCTGAGCAGATTCTTTTGGGCCTTACTCTCCTTTCCTCCTTTTCCCCCATTCCCTCCCTCCCTCCCTCCGACACACCAGCTCACTTCGCCTCCCCTTTCGCTCTGCAGAGCCACAGTTATGTGAAGAGGGTTAAACCGAGCGAGGCCCGGTTATAAAACATTTTAATAGAGATATTTTCACTGCTGTGCTGGCAGTTCAAAGTGTCGCATACTCCCTATCCGTTACTCCTGGTGAGCTCTTCCCTCCAAACCGCGGTCCTCCATAGCACTGTCCCCTCGCCCTCCTCTTAATTTTTCTCACTCCCACTGATCCTCTGTCAACAGTTTGTAGAAAGTACAAAATCCTTCCTCACCAGCTCACTCGATCTCTTCTCCAAGTTGTACTTCAGTAACTGTGAAACAGCAACAAATTAAAATCAAACGAGATTAAAAAAAAGCTCTCCTCTTGGATGAGTTGAGCGTTTGAGGTCTTCCAACCTTCTGCTCAGGATCAAAATCATCATCAGTGACTCGATGTTCTGCACATTAACTCAATAAACCACAAGGTCAAAAACAGGCATTACTCCTATACAAATACTGTATGCATTTAAAAAATGTGCTCCCTCTGTCTACGGCTGCAACTAGTGATTTAGCTCACTATGGAATAATCTGTTCATCTTATTTGTATTATCCAATTAATCATTTAGTCTATTGAACAGTGAAAAATGTCTCCAAGCGAGTGAGATGACATCTTCAAATGTCATCTTCACATTGAAGAAGCTTGAAACAGATAAATGTGGAAATTTTCTTTATCAAATGACTCAAACAATTAATCAAAAATTGTTGCAGACACATTTTCTATCAATGATTAAGAAAATAACAAAATTGTCTCCCTGTAAGAGCTCTCTTTTTTTCCTCACAGTTTACACTGAAAGGTTGACATGATCGGCTGCCCTGGATGTTATCAGACTTTGGGGATCATTTATCAGACAACCAGCACTTCATTAACAAGTGTCAGTGGGGTTCTCATGCTGGGGGTCCAGACCCACATGGGGGTCACCAGATAACTCTTAAAGGCTGCAAGCTGATCCATAGGTTAAGGGGGGAAAACGAATTCAGACTTTTTGTTTGTGTCATTTTCCTTTTTTATGAAACATGTAATGACCTCTTCTAATGATTAATGAAACAAAACACAAAAGGGCAATTGTTCTTTTATTATATACACATGCAGCCAGTGTTGCAGGTTGGCAAATACTTTTAGTTTAATGTCTTAAAAAGGGGTCAGATTGAGGAGCACAGTCTACATCGCCCAGCCTGACTTCAAAGACAACCAAGTACTAAATGACTAAATAAATAGTGAAATATGGAACATCAAAAGATAACATTTGCCTTTTATCAGTGCAGTTGTGGACAGTTTGATCCTGTTATTTGTTTGATTGTGAGACTAATAAAAACTGAAAAAATAAATAAATAAATTTTATATATATATATATATATATATATATATATATATATATACACACACACACAACTCCAGAAAACCAGACCGTTTATTTATTAAGATTAAAATACACTGCTGTGATGATTTATTCAGATTTAATTAAAGGTTAGTTGCACCAGACTGTTCCAATGGAGCTCAAATTTGTAATTTAGGCGATTGTCAAGGTGCTGCAATTAAATATCCTCAATCCCAACTGCCGCTGATGGGCTAGCGTGGTAAATTAAAAAGGAGCCCACCAGACCGTGTCGCAAGAATTAACACACAACTGGGCCTTGCTTTAGCAAAAAAAAAACACCACAGTCTGTATCTCCCAGATAGAATATCAAAAACAGTCTCTATTGTCTCTGTAACGCGGCTGGGTTGTTAAAGTGCAGTGGACCGCGGAGACGCCGTATATCACCTCTGGGGTGTCAAGCCTGAAGACTCTGGCCTGGGCTCTAACACCCGACGCCCTTGACTCTGGTTGGGCATGAGCTTCCTTTATTTACTTCTCTCTTTGAACAGTTTTTTTTTTTCTACGATTTTTAAGTGATGGGACGAGTGGGAGGCCTGGTGTGTGTGTGTGTGTGTTAGAGAGACAGAGACAAAGCCAGAGAGAGAAGGCTGTGTGTGTTACACATCTCAGTACCTGTAGCGACTTCAGCTCTTCTTTCAGGTTGTTAATCTCCTTGTCTTTTAACTCAGCACTGACCTGGTACTTCCCCTGAATTGTTAAGATTATTATTGTGAGTGTCAAAAAAAAGCAATAAATACCAAAGCGCATGACTAAAGAATCCACTCAGAGGGCCAAGATTGTGCAACGAAGCTGAGTGAATTTACTACTCTGCTAAAAAAACATGAATTGAATAAGATGTTTTGAAGTTGAGGGATAAGTTCTTTATACCTTCTGCTCCTCGATGTTTATTATTTTGGCCTGAAGCTTGAGAAAAGGAAATAAATCGGTTTAGAGGGGTTTTAATTAATTGTTAGACGACTTTGTTGAGATATAAAACCTGCAACAGAACGGTAAAAACATACCTGCTTCTTAACATTGATGAGTGACTCTGTGTGCTGGTGTGACACTGTTTCAATTTGATGCTGCAGGGACTCCTGTCACACAGGAAAAGACTCAAACAACACAGTATACGATATCAAAAAGAAATAATGTGTTAAATAAGAACATCCACCCATCCAAGTACCAAAATAAAGATCTCAAAGACGCTGATGCGACGCCATTGGGGCCCAGCCGTACCTTCTCCCACTCCAACTCCTGTTTCTCCAACACCAGTTTACTGATCTGGTCCTCAAAGCGCGTCTCCGCATCCTGAACCACAGAAAAGCCATCATTTACACAACAGCTGGTATTCAACCACTGCAATAGCACACACAGGGAAAAGAGTAATTCACAATCAGACACCTGCTGAATTAAATAACGCAGTAACTTTAGAGGTGGCAATGACGTGGGCATGGCGCTGACTGAATTCTTTTAATATGTTGGAGTTGAGCCAGAACTGCAAACTGCAGCAAGTTTCCTCGGTTCATCCCTCCGTATCTTTTTGCAGGAGCACGCAGAGAAAGAGGAACATTAGAGGGGAGGTGATATTTGTGGAAAGCCATCCCTATCCTCCCTCTTCCCCGGGAGAGAAGGCAGGTAAAAGTCAATTGCTCTCTATATATCCATGGGACTTTTTTATGTGTACGGGGGAGCTGGTTAACTCACTGAGTTTATTTTATAAGTTCCAATTAAACTATGCTACCAGCGCACTTTAAAAAAAAAAAAAAAAAAAAAAAAAAAAAAAACAGAAAAGAGAAAGGAAAAAAAAAGGAGTGCACAGAAGATAAAGCTGTTATTTTTCCACGGAGGAATTGGTATTGGTGTGTGTGTGTGTGTGTGTGTAAGTGAGAGAAAGAGAGTATAGTTTCAAAAGACACTAAAAAGTTGTATTAATTAAGAAATTTAAATAGACAAATGCAGCTCAACTAAGAGCTGAGGACACTAAAAGCTTTTCATATATATTTTACCAAACCATGTAAAATCTTATGTATTATGTGACAATTCATGATTTTTAACATCATGTTTTTGCTATGGCTTTTTTTTTTTTTTTTTTATCTCTTTACTGTTTTATTGCTGTTCTGAATGGATGCTTTTTACTGAGCATTAAAAAAAGAAAAAACAAGTATCTGGGTGATGATGAAAAAGTGATGGATTATTTAATAGTCTAGTTGAAAGAAGTTATACATAGCTTGCCCTAAAGTTTTCTATTGTACGTGTTATTGTGATAAGTCAAACTGTGCCTTCACATTTCACTTTGAGGAATTAGTATGTATTTGAACACTGTAAAAAGCTTCTCAGCTCAAACACCCTCACCTTTGACAACCTCTTTTCTGACACGAAGTGCTTTCCCATTTAGGTTAAAGTCTACCAGTGAAACACATTCTCACTAACTAAAGCATTGGATTTATTGCATTAAAAAAAAACAAAAAAAACAAAACAAAACCCATTGGAATTTGACCTTCTCGGGAATGTCCGGCAGCATCATGACATCCTCTCGCTTCTTAACCTCTCCACCCTATGAACGCCAAAATGCTATTTTATAACGGCAGCGCCTTAGGAGGATCACACTGACACACCATCTCATGCTTGTGTTCCAGTTAACATGACTATAACAATAAAAACTAAATGGCAACAAACGACCAGCATCCCATTTTTGCTGGCCTAATCTTTAAGCACACTCGCAACGTGTCATCAAGCTTGAAAGTACTTGCTGGAGGGTGAAGAGCATTCTTATTTATTTTGTGTTACTTTTACAAACAAATTTGATCTTATTGGTCAGTGGTCAAATGGCTTTTGGAGAGACCCATCTCGATGCAATGTGCATCGGGACCTAGCTGGCTCTTATCCAGATGGTCAAAAGAGGCAGCTGGCTCCCTCCTACTTCTATGAAATCACACTGAAGCCAAACAAAGAGTCGTTAGTGTCTGAGTTCTACTCAGTAGTTGGTGATGTGACTCAGTGGTACAGAAGAAGTCAGCATTGCTTAAAATAAAACACAGTGACATAAACGTGAACTGACATTGACTGAATAATTACTGTAAAGTCATTAGTAATGTAAAACTAACCGAGTTACATCAGATGAACTTGAATTTGAATAGTTGAATTGTTGAAGTTAAAATATTACAGAAGGATTTGCTTCGTAATGACATTTTCTTAGTGTTAAAGTTGGTTAATTTGCCTGAAAACATCAACTTTAGCTTTTCCTGTTGGAGCCACTTTGTACCAGTAAGCGTAAAGACGATGTGGTGATGGAATTTTTATATTACTTTCATTATGTATCACATTGTTTTCATTAAAGAAAGAAGTATTAAAGACACTGCAGGTTTCTCTGTCATTTTAGTATACAAAAGGGATTTGCTGATTGTGTTTCTTTGGAAACTTGATTGAATGCTCAGTTTGAAGGAATTAATTAATTCCTTTAAACTAAGCTTTTTTTTTGTTAATTAAATGAACCAGGGAAACAATCTGATTTTGGTGAACTGGTCACAACCATTGTAATTTCAAGCAGTGACAATAAAAGACACACATATACACTTTATCAATTAAAGGGATTACAAAAACCCAGACACCTGCTGGTTATCACATTAGGTATAATCATCAGAGACTTTGACTGCCGTTTCTTTTCTAATGCTGCATCAATTTAAAAAGCCGAACACTGAAGGCAAATGTTACTGTACCCTCCGAATATGCAGCTCCTCAACAGCTTCAAGGAGATGGGTTTTAAATTCCAGTAGCTGTAATAAGATGGTGCCTCCACTTTCAGTTTGACAGCGAGTGTTAGACAGAGACAGCTCCTGCTCCATCACAGGTCCTCCTCCCTGCAAAAGAAAAACGGACGCTTCTAATTTAGCTCGATACTAAATACTTAGTAAGTAGTCAATTCTGGAATTCTAAAAGATACGAAAATGGATTACATGCTGAATCTGTACGACAGTGCATGTTCAAAGTAATTTCCTCCTGCATACAATAAGAAAACTTGTTTCCAACAAAGAGCAAACTGTTCTGCGAGTGTCATATTTTGTTTCTGAGAACAAAACTGTAACAAATGCCCAGTAATTATTGATATGAAAGGTTTTTTTAGTTTGTATCTAATCAGAAACTAAATAAACAAATCAGCTCATGATTGTTCTTGGCTTTGTCCTCTATTGTCAGAAGTAACTTACAGTGGAGTGGGTGGGAAGTGTCCCGGAGTCAGCACTGAAATCCATCTAGTTATTTCAGGGCAGGCCAAGGTTCCACTGGGCCTCTGCCGCCTGGTAATCAACTGAGAAAAAAAAGAACATTTAGTTGAAAGAGGTTAATAGAATTGGCTGTTTAATAAGCAGTGACAATTTACCTTTCCTCTCGCATGCTTATAATTACTTCCTCATCTGCAATTTTTACTGCTAAATGATTTTATTAGAAATAATATGCAAGCACATTAAAGCCCCATAATGTTCCTCAATCACTACAATCCAACCTAATGGCTTTGAAATGACCATTAGGGTTTTTTTATTCCTTTGTTTTACACCACGTCCATTGCCATCTCGGTTCAAACGAACCTGCCCATTGACACTAATACGGGTCAGAGCAATAACACTGAATGGACAAATTGCACTGTCAATGCTTTTTAAATTATCTTGGTTATTCAATTTGACCCGTGGATGGTCCTCTGCGCACGTCTCTGTGTCTCCTCAATATAACCAAGAAGCTGAGTGACACACACACACAGTGCAGACACACACTTATGGGAAAATATGACTATTTAAGTGGGAGGTCTCCACTAGCCACTGATCTCTTAATAGAACAGACCTTTTTTTCCTTCTCCCATTTAACCTGTGCTGGTATCAATCACGCTGGAGAATTAAATGATCCCTGCTAGAATTGGCTACTATCATAAAATGACAGTGTGACCCCCAGGCTGAGGCAGGAGCGCAAACGTGCGTTAGTGTGTCAAAGTGATAGTGTGCGTCCATCTTATGTGCACGCTGAGAATGTGTGTGTGAGACTGGGAGTGAGGGAGTAGACCGCAATGTCTTTATTTTCTTCTGCTGTGCTTCACTTGAGCAGGTATTAACCACCATCTTTGAGCCATGAAAAGACGAATTAAAAAGAACTGCCATCCATTAAATGGGAACATTTCTATCACGCAACATGATGCCTGTATTACCTTCGGTTGAGTTATGTTAGTTACTGTTTCATAATGCATTGAGTAAAAGAAAGTTAAAATCACAGCCCCAGGATTGTATTACATGTATTCTGTTACAGCTTTCAGAAATACAATAACAGAACTACTGCAATTATGTGTAGAAGTGTAGTAACAATAGGCCTTTTTTTTCACCGAAGACATTGTATCATTCCTGTCACAGTAAGGAAAGCAGGGGTGGAAAAATAAAATAAATGATGGCTGAATTTAATTTTGCAACTTCAATTTGTGCTGGTATTGTGCATGCTGGCTTAATGTTATTAGCAACACCTGCTTTCCACGAAGTCAAGACAATATGTATTATTCTTATTATTCTTATGTCTGCTTTGAAAATGGCCCATTAGTCGACACAGCACATTGGTGGTTTAATGCCTATTGGTGTATAACAACACGTATCATTAAGGACGACATAATTCAGCCCATTTCCCGACCATATTGCAAGTAAAATACACAATATTGAGCCAATTATGAATACAATGTTTTCTTTAAAAAGAAGGTACTTTATTTTTGTGACTTTTTCTTTAAAAAAACAAATAGACCTATAATATTCTTTCAATATTGTTTGCGTTATCCACTGTATATTGTGATTCGTACATTTGTGTACTCCTTTACTGTAAAACAATACAATTAAGTTACTCTTCAAAGTATTTCCAAGTGCCAATTAAGTATGGTAACTAATATTAACATCTGAGCTAACACCCCATTTAAGTCAGAATTCATTAACATTATTATATTCCACATTAAATTGGTTTAGTGTTCCCTTTGACTAGTAATAATCTAAATTATGACTTAAATAAATAAAAGGTAACTACAATGCAGTTTCCTCTTGGAATTACCACTAAACTTAAAAATTAGCTTGAACCAGAAGCTAACATAATGCTAGCGAGCTACGTTGAAACATTAGCTAGCACGAACCTTCAATGTGTTAAAAAATAGGGCTGTTGGTCCATTCATTTTACAATAATATTGCCTTAAAATATATTGAGGATCCAAGGAGAAAAGTAGTTTGTTGTTTTAAGAGAATTATTCCGGTAAAATCCTGTTTCATTACCTTTAGAGAGGTTAATTAGCCCACCAGCCAAAGGAAATTTTTACAAACAGCGCCCTCGTGCCTCCGGACATGCGCAGTGATGGCCTGCCAGCAGAAACGACTCAGGTGTCACTGATTAGGCAGAGGGGACGCTAAAAAGCGGTTAACAAAATATATTGGTTGAAATATGATAGTCAAAACACACGACAGATATAAAACCAAATTTACTAATTTCCATATATTATTAACGTTGCGGTCTCTGGGTTTAATTTAACTGATTTGGGGAGAGGGGGTTCACGTTTTCGCCCTCTGCTCGTACTTCGCAGTTTCAGCACAGTCTCTAAAGGTCATCCATAAATCGATGGAATTGTGCTAATGTCCCCAAAACCGAATTTTACTTCAATCACATCACACACACACACACACACACACACACACACACACACACACACACACACACACACACACACACACACACACACACACACACAACCAACAGTGAAGCCAATGTATGCGCTACCCTGAACTATTGCTGCCGAAATAGATACAACAAACAATATTGTATTCTTGTGTAGTCCATTTTATGAATCAGAGGACTCTTGAAACGGCACTCAGGCAATCAAGTGAAGGCATCACATGAAGCTCACCACAGCGGCCCAAAGAGAGCAGGCCGCACGGCGTTAAAGCAGTGAGCCCCTGTCGCCATCTCGCGGCTGAATGTTAAGATTGCGCACTTTCCCGAATGAGCTGCTGCTTTGACGTGCTTTGCTGCGCCGGCTGCTTTCTCCTGCTCGTCTGCCCGTCTGGAAATGCTCACCCCACTTTTTGTACGGTAGACATGTCAACAATAAAAGAAAGAGCCGCGGCGTTGAACCTCGCTGAAAAGCTGTGTGTGCGTCCTCGAGGTAAGTCAGTCGAAACACACTGTTCAGAATCACAGAGGTGTCGATCATGGAGGCCCGTTTATTGCTAAACGCAAAAAAATCCTGAAGTTATTGTGGGCCCCCACTGACTTGGGTAGTTTTCTAGTCAGTTGCTTAAGTCGGTGCTTACCTAAACACACTGGGTCCTTGCGCCCACTGCCGCACACGTAGTCTCGTGCGCTGTGTCTCCTTTTGACCCTGTCTGCGTCCTTCTTTTAGCCCATGGAGAGTCCGTTAGACTCGTCCGGTCCTCCTCCACGTGGAGCGGTCTCATCTCCCACCTCAGGTCCTCCGTGAAGGTGAAGCGTCGTCGTGTCCACCTCAAGTCCCACAGCGACTGTTTTCTCGGCTCGGAGGCCGTAGACGTGGTGGCAGAGCACATCAGCTGTGTCAAAGCCTTTGAGGGTGTGTGTGTGTATGGATGGGCAGTGGATTTAACATATAGCAGCACACATTTATATAAAATAATTGGGTGAATTTTTAATTTTAGGGGTTCAATTTCATCACTGCCATCTTATCATCACTTTTTAAAAGTGGATTTTTATTCACAAAGGTGCCAACGTGTCCCGGGACAAAGTGGTGTGTGTGTGCCAGGCCCTGTTGGACTGCACTGTGTTTGAGGCGGTGGGCACAAGAGTGTTTGGCAAAGTCAAGAAGAAAGATGTGTTTCAGGACAGCAAGAGTGCTCTTTACAGGTCAGGAGGACTCACACTCACGTGCGCAGATGTACTCCTAAAGCCACAGTCCATTGGCGTTAATATGTTTGTTTGTTTGTTTTCTTTCCAACACACAGGTTTGTAGGCGTGTGTTCTCCTTCAGTCGACGAGTTGGAAAGAGGTGCGCTTGGGAAGGGGATCCAGAGACTGTTCTGCAGTGCCCCTTCAGACAGGTCCTAAGTCTGACATTTTTTCAGTGTTCTGGTCCTACTTCCTGAGCATGCATGTGTATTTCTCACATTGACATGAAAAGGGTCACTACTAACTACAGATTCAGCAAAACCCTGTGGATCTAACGTTGCAATTAAACAGTTGTTGACGACCGCCGACTACGCCAATGTCTCCTCCGCGGTCTATGACTGGCATCTTTGAAATGCCTTTCCGCATGTCACACCTTATTTATCTGTTTGCATTTCAGGCAGGAAGAGCAGACATGTCCCACCGACTCACACGTTCAGACGTACACCACCCTAAAACTTACCGAGACGCCCACAAAAGCCAACCAACTGGACACTCCCGCCACTGCCGGTCTGTCGCCAGAGCCTCTGGCAGACCGTTTGAGTCCCAGCAGAGTGCAGCCGGACGCTGTTTTACCACAATCGTGTAAGACGCTGTTTTCCTCTGTTGAAGCTCAAATAAATTAGGTTGTTTTTAATGGGCCGTTTTCCTCTTTGCCTTCATTAACGGCACTTGATTCAGTGTTTCATGAATGCTTTTGATCTCCTTAAAGAGTAACGGCAAATGCTGCCACTTTCCGTATTATATTTTCTCCTCAGATAAATTAAATCCAGCAAAGACCCACCCACATCAAATTACTAGATATACTCATCCTCTCCCAGGGATTACTCTTTTCCTCATACAGTGGTGTTATTCGGTCATATGAAGTCTTTGGTTTACCTGGAATATAAAAAATAACCGTATACAATTGTATTATAAATAAAAAATTATATTAATAACGTAATTATGAATATAATTTGCAGTGGTAGACGAGGTGTGGCAAGAGCAAACTCTGCTTCAGCTGTTAAATCTGGTGGAGCTCCCCCTGCTGGAAGGGGTGCTTCAGAGCAGACAGGCTCCATCACCTCCGCCTCCATCGAACCTTCAAGCTCACAGTCACCTGGACCTGATCCATAGCATCAACCACCTGGACCGACAGACCCTCAAGGCTTTAAGGGACTCTCGGTTTATTTTCTATGGTGTATACAATAATATATTTCCTTTTTAATGTAATGAAATCTGTCGTTGCTTCCTTGTCCCTCAGGGAGGACGAGTGGCTTGCTGCAGCTCTGGATTGTCTGGACTTCCTCCCTGATCAGCCGGTGATGGAGCTTACCAGGGAGCTACCTCACTGTTTCCCGCAAGACCAGGCCAGTTGTGAACATGCCCCAGCCGGGAGCGGTTCACAAGATGGAGGCAAGTTCTTGGATGACTGTCAGAATTGGGGATGGGAGGATTGTATCTGGTGTCCACTGTCAACAATATGCATTTCTGGCTTCGGTGGAGACTCTGAGGTCCGTGTCCCCTCTAGTTAACCACGGCGACAAGCGGCCTCGTCTCTTCCCGAGCGGGCTGTCCCAGTGCAAGCTGCTGCTGTATGGGACCCTAGTGAAACACTACAGCCACGCAGACCGACCCCCACTGCTGCCGAAGCACATGGCCGACATCTACTCGGCCGTGACCGACCTGCTCGGTAAGAACTGGCCGCCCGTGCCAATCGGGGCCAACCTACGGTGTTGTAAAGTGATTAAGTTTGCCCGCCTCCCCCAGAGAACGCCAAACTGGCCACGGCTCTGGAGGCGCTGCAGTTATGCCTGAAGCTGCTGTCCCCTAGTCGCAGAGATGAGCTGCGCACGCTGCTCACCTTCATGGCTTTGGCGGCTGATCCGCAAGGGATGAAACTGGACAATGAGGTGAGAGCTGGTGACTTTTTTAATTTATTTTTTTACTTGTACTTTGGGTATAAAAGAAATAAGGGACTGTTACCAAAGTTGTCAAGTCTTTTTTCCCTGGTAATTTGACATCTTTTTTAAGTTTAATTTGTATATACTTTTTAACTGTGTATTGTTTTGTTGTAATTATGAAGCGCTTTGTGACCCTGGTCTGTGAAAGGCATTGTACAAATAAAGCTTACTTACTTACATACTTACTTACTTACTTACTTACATTAACTATGTGCCACACACAGATGGAAAACCGGCAGGTGGTGCAGAAGTCTTTCTCACGGGCAGTCCTCCACAGCAGGGTTCTTTCAAAGGAGAAGGAGGACCTGATGGTGGTCTTCATGCTCAGCAACGTAGAGGACATCTTTATGGTGAGGGCATGTCACATTACATTCTGTGTCCTCTCCTCTGGCTTTCACCCCAACTCGCCCAAACAAACACACATACAATGGGATAACTTTCTGCTAACATTCCCACAATGCAATCCATCACATTTAGATGTACTGCTCCCTGTAGATCAAACTATATAGTTTATTGTACAGGGGGAGTAGTGAACAAGTGATCCAGGAAGTCATTTTAGTATATGTTCTGGTTAAATTCACTAATAAAACCTCTTGTGTTTTTGGGCTGTACAACATAATTTGAATTTGATGAAAAGCCTGCTCCTCCTCATACTGCAAACCAAATTCTGGCCCAGATTTATTTTTGTTGTCAATATTGTATGTGTTTTGACATGAATTAGCTTTGTAACTCATTGTTGCGTGAACAAATTGCTCAAATCGAGTTGCAAAGTGTAGTTTAGAAAACAGAGCCCCTCAGACGTTTTGCGCGAGGGCTTTGGTAAAAAAGATAAGTGATCTTGGGTTAGGGTTAGGGTTAGAGACTTTTTTTTTTGTGGGGAAAGCACAATTTCGTCGACAAACTACAATCATTTAAACTTGCTTCTCTTCGCTCCAGATACCAGGGACTTTGCACGAAGGAGTGAGCAACACGCTGGCCAGCCTGGCACAGGGGAAGCAGCCCGATGTGACGGGTAAACAAGTGTTGCTCCAACACAAAACACTAATTACATTTTTTTTTTTTTAAACACTGTCAGAATAGACGATTAATTAATCTGACCACTTGTTGTATCTGTTGCTGTATAGCAAGCCCTAATTCATCTCCATCTTTAAAAAAAAAAAGAAGTTTAAATCTGGGATTTACCACATGGCTTCGGCCTTGTGTGTCCTCAATACATTACAAATGTGTAATGTTGTGTACTATATGTCTGTTAATCATGTTATTTCAGCTGATAAAAGGGCACTGATGGTTCTCATTCCAATGCAATAACGGCTCGCATCTTGTTCCGCACAATTTGTGTCCACGGCTAATATTTTGTTGGCCTAACAAAAGCTTTGTTAGGCCAACAAAGGCCTAACAAAGGCCTTTGTTGGCCTTTATAATTGTCTCCAACTTGTTGCCTCAAGTTAAGATTTACTGTCAATTTCTCACACTTACTTTTAGAAATGAGACTATTGGATGTTGACTTTAAGATTTGTTGTATTTATACATTATAAAAATGTTGCTCAAAAGCCAAACTAAACCAATGTGTTTGTGTTGGAGCAGATCATGTAATGTGTGCAATGGGAAGGGGGGATCTCAAATACATTCAGATGAAACTGCCTCAGAAAAAGTATTGAGTATTTAGACTAAGAGGCGCTTGAGCCAGATTTCCCACCCTCAAGAGTTGGTGGAGATTACAATTGAGCTAAAAGGCAAAATTGTCGTCATAAGACATAAGTCGGATGACCAGAAACCTGAATGAAATGCTAATGTTGCTCCCACTCTACTGGATTTGTAGATGGGCCTTTGCTTGTTTTGCATTTCCCTTTGACAGGGAATTAGTGTGTGCGCTAATAACTGAATTCAATGTTCATGATTGCAGAAAACGTTTACATAGTTTTTTTGTTTTTTCTTCTCTGTGCTTCAGGCTTTACGTTCTGTCAGCCGGTCTCCTGCGGGACTTGCGCTGAGTCTACAAAGAAGACCACCAACCAGGAGCTGTGTGCTCTGCTGGGCACCATCCACCACGACACCAAGATCTCTGCCAAGGAGAGAAAGCGCCTCCTCCGGCAGTTTAATCAAGCCCACCCAGAGATATTTAACCAGTACTTTGGTGAATCTGCCGTTAGTGTTCTGTAGTTTTGGTGAATCTGCCGTTAGTGTTCTGTAGTTCTGTGCAGACACATAAACTGTCTTCCACTGTAGGATGTACATGTAGTTAGTGTTTAATGAGAACTTAAAAGTGTGTGATTGTAACAGTACCTCCAGCATGTGATTGCACATGTAGTGTATCTATATTCGCTTTATTATTGATAGAAATAAATAAACTGATATATATTTTTTTGGTCACTTTTCACTTTTATATAGATTTTATATAGATTTTATATAGACTAGACCAATCGATTGATATTAAAGATACCGCATTTAGCTGGTTTAAGCACTATTTATCAGATCAATCTCAGTTTGTGTATGTAAACAATGAATCCTCGATGACCACAGCCATTCGTCATGGAGTTTTTTTATTCACTTTATATATACTTCCTTTTGGCAATATTATCAGTAAACACGCTATAAACTTTCACTGCTTTGCCAGATTCAATTAAATTTATTTTATGTAGCCCAAAAAAGTAAAAGAATTTGCCTCTGAGGGCTTTACAATCTGTCCACATAACATTCCTCTCTTGGGACCTCAGTCACATCAGTTCAGGAAAAACTCCACCAAATAAAGATAGTAAAAACCCTTTCGCAGGCGAAAAAGGGAAGAAACCCTCTTATGAATCATTTCTGCCTTATTCATTGAATGTGCTGTAACTCTGTTAAGTTATTCATTCTGGTCGCATGACATCTATTGCTTCTGTCTATCCGGGGAGAAGGATCCTCCTCTGTTGCTCTCCCTCAGGTTTCTTCCCTTTTTTCCCCTGTGAAATGGTATATCGAGGTGAGGTCCCGGGACAGGGATGTTATGTGTACAGGTTGTACAGATCGTAAAACCATCCGAGGCAAATTTTGTATTTGTGATATTGGGCTATATAAAATAAACTAAATTGAATTGATGGATTTCACCTACTGTAGGTTACAGTGATGATAACAAACCGAGCTCACTTAAACCGCAACCTCCATTTAATTGGCTGAATTTCCTTGCCAGTCGAAATTATGAATAATTCCTTCCGGGCGTGTGCGCGTGCGCGTGCGCCAGAGAGAGTGGGGCTCGGCCGTCACGTCACGTCATAAGCCCCACCCATACAGGAAAGAAGACTCGCTGTGTGAGCGGCGAGCCACGAGAGGAAGGATTCTGCGACATCAATGAGCGCGAGCTCCCTGAGGCTGAAACGAAACCCTCCCTCCCGCTGAGGACGGTGTCCGGCAGCGGCGGAGCTGTAAATACAGCTGTGACTGCTGTCACTGAGGCTCTGTTTGTTGACAGCGAGAGACGGGAAACTAGCGGTCGATAAACTGAGCGTCGCCGCTCGGCCGTCTCTTTCTTCTGTGGCTTCCTACCGCTTTCAGGTTAGTGACGTCGGTTTGGACGGTACGTGAGTGAGCCGCGGCATCTGGGGGCCTTGTGGTCTGTTTACCATCTGTCGCGCTCATCACCTCTGCGTCAGCCAGTTAGCATCGCACTTGCACACTGGCTCCTCTCCTCTCGCCCATCCCTCCTCCCCCTACCCGTCTAGGTGACGTCATCACCTAACGGACCACAACAAACTTGCATCTTTCCTGTTCTCCTGTTTTAGACTGTAGCAACACAATCCCATGACATTATAGTTAATTGATGGTAGCAATACAGCATATCTAGGAAGAACATCCCAAATAACTGTTATAGTAAACTTACATGTGACGTTCCGCATGCACTGCAGTCATTTGTGCTGATTGCAACTTTCCACAACAATCTGTTACCTTGTAGACCTGGAGAATGCCGAAAGAGGAGGACCGCCTTGAGGGTGCAGCAGACAAGGAGTCGAAGAAGAAGGAGGATGAAAGGAGGCCGGATGCTCCTGAGGCGACACCGAGCAAGAGAGGCCGGGCAAATACTCCGAGCCCCCACAGGGACGCGCCTCAAGGTGAGGAACCGATTGATTTAACTCCATCTGCAGAAATATAACTTAATCACACTGGGCCCCAGCGAGTGCTATTACAATGGGTCCCCGAGGCACACACCACCGCTTTTAAAAGGTGGCGTGTGACCGCTTGTTCGGCCCACAAATGTGCTCAGCTCGCCAGATTTTTTGCGGGGATGCAAACTAGCAGCTGTGTATCGTGTTGTTTCGTCAATCCGGTAGTAGAGACAAGACATTGTACAAAATCGACATACCCAGCATTCATCGATGCCCATAGCTGTAAGAATCATCAACAAACTTTTATAGTTGAATATAGTTTTGTAATTGGTATTTTTTCTGAAATGCTTTTTGTACACACTCTGATGTGTATACATTTTGTCAGAATAAATCACACAAAGATGGATTTCCCTCACAGCCAGCCCCCCCAGGCTTGTCTCTGTGGAGGAGCTGATGGAGGCGGCTAAAGGAGTCACCAACATGGCTTTGGCCCATGAAATAATGGTCAACCAGGATTTTCAAGTCAAACCTGCAGTGTTTCCTGAGGGGAGGTGAGAGTTCAATCAGACACAGCTTGAGTCCTCGACTTTGACCGAGTGCTTTCCCGCCGTAGAAGTAACAGTACCCCCACCCTGTACAGCTTGGAGCGTCAAGTAAAGGAGATAATGCACAAAGCGTTCTGGGATTGCTTGGAAGCCCAGTTGACGGAGGAGCCGCAGATGTACGGACATGCCATCAAACTGCTGGCGGAGATCAGAGAGGTGAGGTTTCGATGCAAGGTTTTATTTTTAGTTGCCGCCTCATTGTGTTGTACATACGGATGTGATCCCTCCGCGGTTGTGTTTTAAGATAAGATAATCATTTATTAGTCCCGCAGCGGGGACGTTTACGGATCTCGTTTTTTAGAAAGGCCGCGGCTTCACCGTACCACACTAGAGTATCCATCGGTCTTCCCCTCTCCTGCCGCCAGTCATCGTCTGTCTCCCTACCCTTACTCCAGACGCTTCTATCCTTTCTGCTGCCGGGCCACGGCCGCCTGCGCACCCGCATCGAGGAGGTCCTAGATCTGCCCTTAATCCAGCAGCAGGCCGAGAACGGCGCGCTCGACATCGGCGTGCTGTCGCAGTTCATTGTCGGGATGATGGGCTCGCTGTGCGCCCCCTGCAGAGACGAGGACATAAGCAAGCTGAAGGAGATCCCTGACATCGTGCCCCTGCTCAAGTAAGCCAGGCGACTATTATGAGCCCGGCATGTTCCCGGGGGGGAGGAGGGGGCCCTCGGCCTATTTCTGGGTTTGTTTAATTTCATTCCAGCCCATTGCGGCTTAGAGGTCAGCGTGTTCTGGTATGATGCAAGCGTGGTGGATGAGCTAATGCGGACCCTATGAGAGCGAATGACAAGTTCACTCTGCAGCCAAGTCCGACCTGGAATTTCACACCTCCACTGTGCGTTTTGAGAATCTCATGACATTTGATTCCATGCTTCTGTCTCTCCCTTCCCCTTAGGGCTATATTCTCCGTGCTGGACCTGATGAAGGTGGACATGGCTAACTTTGCCCTGACCAGCATCAGGCCTCACCTAATGCAGCAGTCGGTCGAGTACGAGAGGAGCAAGTTCCGGGGGTTTCTGGAGAAGCACCCTAGTAAGGATTTGCTCTTCCATTAAGTCATGTTATGATTTATCCATACAAAAAAAAAAAATCACATAATGGACTGGCATATATAAGTGGATCTTAACCTACATGCAGACATTTGACAGCTGAAATCTATTTGTAGCATTGCTCGCCAATCATGGCCCACCCTTACATTAAAATGTTGTCTGAGGAAATCAAAGTAAAATTCTGTGGTTTTCATTTGCCGCTTTATTCGACACATACCACATAGTCCAGTCGCCTTCTGAAACATCACACATTTCTCCTATTTTTATGTGAGGAAGCACAGTAAAATCCTTATGTGTTGTTCAGTCAGTAAAATAAGTGGAAATATTGAAGTAATTGACTGCCGACGAAATAAATGATGGAATAAGTTGCTATTAGCCAACGGATCAATGTAGAGTCTCCCTGGTTTTAGCATCCCGAGTGCTTGGTGAGGTTGGGGGGGGGGGCTAAAGAAAAACACCCAGGATCTAATGACAGAATGACATGTGCTTTAGATGCCTTAGACTACACTGAGAAGTGGCTCGAGGACACGGTGAGATATCTGAGGGAGGATGATTCCTGCGGCGCTGGGTTGTCCGACCCTCCCTCCCTCCTCGCTGTTAATGTCCACAATCGTGCCTATCTCCGCCTGCTGACCTGGGACCACGCCTCCGACCCCTTCCCCGAGGTAAACACAAAGCCGGTCACGGGCGTTCTAGCCGTCAGTCGTATGTCTTTTTAAATTTAAAAAAAAAGCTTCTTCCCATTGCACTCCGCAGACGGTGTTGATGGATCAGGCCCGGTTCCAGGAGATGCACCGGGAGGAGGAACAACTGGTGGTGCTCTCCTCCGTGCTGCTCATCGTCTACACCACCACGGGGGACGCTATCTCGGGCCTCCCGGGGCTGATGGAGACGCTCAAGGGCATCGTCAACGCCATGCTCGTGGACATGTACTTGCCGTGAGTAGCGGTCATGGGAGGAGACGGTGCAGTTTGAGTTTAGTCCAGGTTTTCTACATTGGAAGGTTTTTTACTTAAAGCTATGTAACTTGACATAATTTTGGACCGTTGTTATTCCTATAAATAACGCCCAAGAAGTAAGAAGTTTCAAGACGATGCTTGTTTGAGCTGAATAATCATATTATTTACACATATCATATGTCTGATCATTTCATTATTCCGGTAATATTTGCCCCGTAAAGCAATATCCTGTAAATTAAAAGAGGAGATTCAGAAAAGTCTTAACTTAAGTTTTAAACGTCATGACGAAGATCAATTAGTTAAGATTCTGTTTACGATCCGTATACTTATTGGCTCAGTCAGTCTGTGTGTCTAATGTCGCTTTGTCGGTGCATCGGCGACGTTTGCACATCAACTCTTTTAGATGCACTTCATGTTGTTAACGCTCACAGGCGAACAATAATGGGCGGGGAAAACCTTGCAAATGAACACTAATCATTGATAGACAACACGGTTCTTCTCCGCTAAGTGACGTTCCTCAACAAATTCAGCTTGAAATGTGTGTTGCACAAATTGCGTTCCTTCCACGTTAATGCTTCCTTGTTGCCCGTCGACAGTTCTTTCAGTTTCCAGGAGGCCTTAGCGACCATCGGGGAGAAACTATGTGTTGAGCTGAGTCAGCGTCTGAGCCAGCACGGCTACTCTCCATTCACGGCCGACCGAAAGGACACCCTGAGGGGCCAAATCTCAGCCATCATGCAGCCAGACAACACTGTTCGCAAGCTAATGGGTAAGAAGAGCGGGGACTGGGGGGGGATGACGACCCTTGGGGGAGCGGGAGGGCTTCCTCTGGTCGACTGTGCGTGTTTTTAATCGACGCACTGATGTGGCAGCAACTTCTCTTTCCCTCTCCTCGCCTTGCAGAATCCCGGGTACAGAACTACCTGCTGACCTCCCTGGAGTCCAGTCAGCATAAGACCCCTCCCCCTCTCCCAGGAGGCCTGGCCCCGGTCGGCAAGGAGGTGAAAGAGCTCGCTGTTCGCTTCAGTCGCCTCATCAACTTCAACAAGCTGGTCTTCTCCCCGTTTTACCAAAAGATTCTCCAGAAACTACTGACAGCCGGGGGGAGTCCCAGTGCAGAGACATAAGCACCCCCGTCTCCTCACTAACACTAGTAGTTGTGGTTTAGATTTAGAGAAACGGGTAGAGAACGCTGATCTGTCTCTGTCGCTTGCATCTTAAACCAGCATAATTATTTAAAAAATGCTAGGACCATCTCAGTTGCATCACAGTGTTGCTTATATGACCAAATCTCAGGCCTCATAACCTCATCTGGCCGTGACGTGTTCAGTATTACTAGCACGATCTGGTGTCATCCGAGCCAATACAACACCTGTATTTTAGAACCAATACTAAAACAGGACCAAGTGTTATGGTCACCTTACTTGTTGCGTATAAACACGTTTGTTTCGACACAAAAATATGTTGGCTAGGTAGAATATAAGATGAACAAAACTACAATTTTAAATCCTAAAGATCTAAGTTAAAGATTAAATCAAGACAAAAGGATCAGAGCCTTTATTTATCGAGTGTCTCAGTCCTCACTAGACAACTGTTCTCAGAGTTACACATGTTTAGTCCTGCTGTGTTTAGTCCCAGAAGGATTTTGTCAATATTTTGGGGAAAAAAATGTTTTTACAGAGTCTCATGGCCTTATCTATTTCAGAGGGCCTGAAACGGACACCCGCAGCTAACATTGCTATGAGTGCTAATAGTGCGGGCTATGGCAACAGTGCTGATGGAACCAGAGAGGGACTTCATTCCCTGCTCAGGTGGACTTCACACAACTGTAACTTTACAGAGCAAATAGTGGGACGCAAAGAACCTAAAATACTAAGGCATTTTAAAGGTATTCTCTATCTTGTAAGATGTCCCTAGGCTAAAAAATTAATTGCGAACCTCCGACCCAATTAACCAGGTTACCTTGGTGACCGCAGTGGCCTTTTTTATTTTTTCCTCTCGTCTGAACCATCAAATGAAGGCACGAAATAAGAACAAGTTTGAGTCTATGAGTACGTCCTGGAGCTCTCCTTCACTAAGTACCGGCAGAGATGGGAGTCATTTCCTGGTTTACGAGCACTGATTAAGTGATCGTACTCTAGAACACAGTTGCGCTAAACATTCATCGCTCATAGAATATTTGGCCGGGACGGACTCGCGACACTCGGACAATTTCAGAAATGCAAACAAACCGTGGCATAGTATTCAGAAACGGCTTTTTCAGGGTGCTACTTCAATTGGTTTGAACGCACATTAGCATAAAAGAGAACAAACAAGATTGCAGACGACAGCACAGCGTTTTCTAAACTGCTGTTGTAAGGAAATCCAGCGGTCACACAGACCCAGTGCCACTTTTACATCTTGTGCTTGAAATCAGATAATTATTACTTTGCTTATCAGATTGACTTTGTGAAGGTAACGATACAAATGTTCAGGGTATGCATTTTCTGCAGTGTATTAAAGAAAACCTTTTTTGAACACTCAATTTATGCCGAAATGTAAAAGTCTGGTTGAGGGTCCAAAATGCAGCAGAGGGCAAGGCCATGCAGTATTTAAATGTGACCACAATGTTTAAATCCATCTAAGATTGAACAGATTCCTCGTGCAACAAGAATCTGTTAATAATTTATACATATTTAATGTTTGTTTTTTTACTTAGGCCACACAGGTAATATAACAAATATAAGGTGTGTAGACTTTTATATTCACTGTATGTGATGTGCATTTCACAGTATATTAGAAAAAAAAGGAAAGTGATCAGGGAGAACTGACGTGTCTTTAAGGGAAACCAGACTGCTGTTATCGAGCAATTTGAACTGTTTCACTCTTTAATTATCTCGTTCTTACTATTTCTGATGGTTAATAAGAAGTTAAGAATTCTTACTTTTGTCAAACACGTTGGGCCTTATTCACAAAAAAATATTGTCAAAAACGTTTTTATTTTTTATTTCAAGCAAGTCTACTTCCATCCCCATTTGTTAGCATTTAGTATAACAAAGTAGGATTAAAGACTTTTAATTACATTAACTAATTGTTAAGTTATTTCATACTTTGTAAAATTGCATTTGTTTTAAATGTTGTCTATTAATGCCAGTTTAAATTATTTTTTTTTTTAAGTTATAAGTTTGCAAAGTGAGAACAAATTTAGCCGAGCAAATAACGATGAATCTCGGAAAGTTGTGTGTCAGCCGTTCTTACGCATGGTTCAAACCCTGACTTGTGTGTGGGTAGTTTTTTAAATTTTTTTTTAAATGAAGCCCGTTGCCATTTACACACTCAACCCACCACAAAATACACTTGTTGTAACACGTTGTCGCCCTTCCAGACAGAATGCCGTTCCATATATTCCCCATATGAATAACACCTGGCCATGCAAGCCCGATGATATTTATCTTTTAATGTCAATCCAACATGCCAATAAATAATTGTTTGTCCCTCACAGCTGAGTCATTTCTTTAATCCCTTTCTGTGTTGTTGTTTTTTATGTTATACGTTCTAAAACATGTGTGCAGTTTCCATATGAGATCTAGGTGGAGCCAGAACTCCAATTCATCTGACGGAACAGTTGTATCACTAATTACTTGATTCCAGTGTTTGTCTTGCAGAATATACAATACCTGCATATATCACAGCCCTTTACCAAGACTTACTTTCACTCTGTAGAGTGTTTGAACATGTGTGCAACAGGGAGCATATTACAATTTGAACAATACAAGTGCAGCAATGTAAGGAGTCATGATGAATAAAACAGAAAGGCAATAAGGGCGAAAAAACTGTCTCCTGGGTGCTAGACCTTTTGTTTGGAAAGAAGTAGAGTATCATATTTAAAATGTGTTTTCTTGTACTATGGACACGCATAGTCCTGAATTGTAAAGTACAGGACCTGTGAGCCGAATCACATGTAACCCACAGACCAAGGGCGGTGGTGGATGTTAAGAGGCAAAGGACCCGTCGTCACACCCAAGTGGGAGTGGAACTTGGTGTCCGGAGTGATGTCAGAAAGGAGGATGCTCAATGGAACTACTCAGTATTGTGGACAGTGCCACTCATTCTCTGCACACCACATTGGAGTTCGTTCAAGCACCTTCGACCGTAGACCACCGAGGTGCACCACACAATGGGCCATCAAACCGTATAACTCCTCCCACTTCTGCAGGAAGACAGCAGACACATTGCACAATATCAATCATTTACATATATGAAACATGACATTTATTGTATTGAAATATGTGCAATAAAACGTTTTAATATGCACAATAGTAGGTTGCTTTTATATACTTGCTATTATATTTTGAACTGGTGTCAGTATTACTTTTTGAATCACTTAGGTGAATCACAGGTTTCTATACCTATGCACTATTGTTTTTTATTCTTCTGTGCTCAATCTGATTAGAATGCATCTTCTATTATATATTATATTTTGTTTGGGTTTGAGATGACAAATAACGCAACATGTATTTTTTTGCCTCAGTTTACAGTTGAAATATCTTTTTTGAAATCCAATTTAAAAAAAGGCCAAGCTGATCTATTTTAATGCAGCTTTTTCATTTCGTGTGTGTGAGAGTGCCTTTTCTGATTCAACCTGGGGGCTGGGTGGGGCAATTCTTTGGATGGAATAACTTATTTAGTCATGGGCGACATTATTGTAAACCACATGAGAACAGGAGGTTCTACTCGACTGATCATTGGCTCGAGGCCTGTCCTTTCCTCCAAGTTCCCCACCAACAGACATTTCACCTTTAGGTTACAATATGACCTGGACCCTCAAGGCAATAAGCTACAAACCCGCACCAGGTTTCTTTTTTTTCTTTTTTAATTTTGCGGTAGTTTGATTAAACACAACAATGTGCCATACCAGCACGATATTAGCAAAAAAAGTTATCAGCACTTTGCCCCTCTCAGTGCAGACACAACGGGTGGAAATGTAGGGCACTATTTGGTCGCTATTGCTGACTATTTCTCATATTAATCAAATGACTTAAGCTAACATAGGTGAGCTGGACTTGAGATACCCGGGAATGGAAGCCGATTTTGTGTAAATGATTAATTAAATGGAACATTTCTATTGTAACTTATCTAATTGTATCTAACGGAGAAAAACAACATGGGAGCCAAGTTGTCACAGTGACATTTATATCTCTCTCGCACATGCTCGCGCTCTCTCACGCGCTCCCTCTCTCCTCCCCAACATTCCACACATGCGGAGAAGCAACAAGCTACCGAACGAGCAGCAACAGCTAGCGGCTACTTCCGTCGGAGGGGGGAGACGCGGCGCATTAACATGCAAAAGTTTGGAAACACCGATTCCCGGTGCTGAACAGAGACGAGACCGACGCTAGGCGGACCCTGAGACGGCTGTCGACACCATGGGCCACGGCGGGTGTTCGTAACGGATCGTTATTCGCGTTATTTTGAAGCTTCAAATGTGTGAAAAGTCGCTCGGTCTCACCTCGTCGTTACAACAAGATGGCAGCAGCAGCAGCGGCGGCAGCAGCAGCGTCGTTGCAGGATTTGACTGTGGTGCGGGTCCCCGTCCCTAGCCTGTCCCTCGACGCTCTGGATGATGCGATTTACAAGTCTTACTGAAGGTACGTCGCTTCATCCGACCAGGACCGGTGGTCCCAGACGTGTGCGGTGTTGCGTTTAAGTTTGTTTGGTCGTTTTGACGTCGGAACTACTTCGCCCATCGCTAGCGGGTTTGCTAACTGGCGAGCTAGCCAACTTCAGCTCAAGTGTTAGCAGCGAACGCTAATTAGTTTGAGCTAACGACGTGTAGTCGTTTAAAGCTGTTTAATCAAAAGCATGTACTACTTTGTGATTTTATATAGAATAATTTAATCTACGCATTGTGCGAGGTTATCTTGAAAAGAAATGAGAATGTATTTAAGTGACCTTTTAATAAAAATACTCAACAATGGCCTTACTGTATGTATTGGCTATTTAAAAAAAATGTTTTATTAAAGCTATATTTGAGTGAGTTAATACCTATTCCGCGTAGTGTAACACAGCCATCATTTAGCTGCCTGTCACTAACAACATAAGTTTCAACAGGTGTCTAGGCTGGTGTTGCCCTTCCCCCAAACACGCATGCGCACTCCACCCTTTCCCATATGTCAACTGTGTCCTGGATTGATAAGTAACAAATTGCGTTTACAGCTGGCCCTCTTTTACAAGTGAAACATACCACCACACACACACGCGCACACGCTTCTCTGTCATGGCGCTCCATTTCAGGCTTGGATCTCGCTGCCCTGTGAGATATCGGGCTACCTAGGTTGGCAGTGGAGGGCAGCTGTGTGTCCATGCCAGCGGCCTATCCCTCAATAACTGATGGGCACTGCATACACAGGGGTGAAGTGTTTGTGCTAAGCCGGTCGGAAAGTGGTGCTTTATTGTCTGAGACTTTTTGTCAGTTGCATCATCAGGCTTTTGATCAATATTTGCCAGACTTGTGGTCAGTGAGTGAAGAAAGTGGTTTTCTACCATATGGTCATCTCTCATGGCAACGTCATTGCTGTCTCTTTGGGCAGTTTTAGGTTGCAGGACATTTGATTACAACCTCCAATTCACAGGTAAACTTGTATACGTTTAACCAGTTAGTGCAGTTGTAGTCCAGCTCAGTTTGGCACTTTTGAGAAGGCTACTGGTGATGTTGTTCTAACTAGAGTGAAGTCTGTCTGTTTCCTCAAGATTACTTCCTTGTTTGAAAGCAAAGTTTGCTCACAATTGGTTGTCAATCCCTGTCAGTAGTGTATCGGGTAAAACTCACCAGCTCTTACAAGTCATGAGAAACCTAGTGTGCTGCATTGCTGTGTTGATGTCGAGGCACACCCCTCAGCCTGTCTGAGCCTGTGTTTGACGGCCTGAGTTAGGAGGGCCACTGGCTCCCAGCAGGCCTTTTTTTTTTTGTAGGACGCTGAAGAGAACCAGCCTCATGAGTGCATTTGTGCAACACGGTTGCGCGTGAGCCCAGTTGGGCACAAGCCGTCTCTGTTTGGAAATAATCAGGAAGTGTGGCTGACAGGCTTGGCCACTGCCTGTTTTCAGCCTATTATAATGGTGTCATGACTTGCTGCAAGGGAAGGAGTGTTCTCTTGAAGAAACTTGAAGAGGGACTTTAAATGTGACATTGTTTGAAACTAGTATTTGTGTTCACAAATATTTGAAATACTCTGACATGTTAGACGCCATGTAGATGAAATACTCTATTTGGTTTAATCAGCTAAATGAAAGTAATGTGTTTAGCACGTGTGGCAGTATGTTAACTGTTGAGATCAGAGTTGTCTGGTCGCTACAATTTGGTCGTAGCGCCTGTGTTTTGGTCTTCTCTATTTTGAGTCTCTAACTACCAGAGAGGGTGAGAAACATTACTTTTGCCTCAGGGTGAAAGAAAGGATCTTTTCTTATTTGTTCATTGCTGAAATCGATAAGACTGATAAGACATCTGAACTGTATTTATGTTTGCATGGGGGTTGTTTCACTTGTGATCTTGGATGTCAGATGTGGGTCACTTTCCAAAGTAGATGACAAGATATGGATGGAATGTATTATGGGTAAAACTCAGATTTTGTTTTATAAATCATATATAAATAACATTGTCACTAATCTTTGAAATCTCACAGAATTTGAATTCACTTATATTTGGGGCTTTTAAAGTAGATTAGAATTGAGGATGTTGCTCGGTGTGCTTTAAGTCAAGATCCTAATGTGCATGGTTCAACAATTGTTCAGTAGCAACTGAGCAAAAAAAGGTTTATCAACCAATCAGTGGGATCAGGTATTTGAGTCCAAGGTGTTGTTGATTCTCAGATTCAAACGACAGGACTTGTAGCGGTAAGAGCGGTTGGGACACTTTTGCCTGTTAAAATCTTTTTAACCACAACAGTGTAAAATGTCACTAAGTTAAAACCCACTCCACCCACTCTGTGATGCATGACGCATTCACCTCCCCAGGTTCACTGCTTTCTTTGCAGGGCTACTTTGTGTGAAACTGACCCTGCAGTGTGGCATGTGGGGACAGGCCAGAGATGCAATGGACTTTCCCCATCTCTCATTACAGTAGGCCTGTTCCGGTTTTAAGTATAGAGGACACAGATGGTTTGGATGTGTATTCTCCTTGGCACCTTTTTATAAGACCATTACATAGACTTTAATCTTCCTCAGAAGGATGGTGATATGGAAGCTGCTCTTAAACTGTTCACTTCTCTGTCCACTCGTTTTGTTTAGTGAGTCATTTCATTGCAATTAATCATGTCGATGAATTTTAATCAAGAAAATTGGGGCAATTATGTGTTGCAAAAGCCCAGGCATGTTGAGATTATCCTCCCGTCATCACTGATGTCTTGATGTTGTTGAATCAGAGATGGAGGAAAAAGATACTGTCATCATAGGTGGGCACCCAGACACGAGACGAAACTGTGTGCATAAATGCTAGATACAGTGAATATAACCGTTGAAAGCATTTAGTTTTTCTGGGACTTCCACTAGATTTTACAAAGCGGCACTCGTGCTTATGTCTGCCATGATTGATGAAACGTTGTCTATATGGAGGAGCGTATAAAAATGATTCCGTGATCAAACTCCAGCGAGTAACACAACGCAAAAATGAACACAGTTTGAACAGAGCAGTACACACTACTTGTGTCAAATATGCTTTACTCTTAACTAAAAGATACATGTCGCCTTTGCTTTATTTCTCTACTTTCTTTAGGTATGGCCTCACAAGTCTCGGTCTACCCATCACACCTGCACTCAACTCAAACAAGTGCCTTAGGAACCAGCAGCAGTGGTACCAGCCGAAACAAAGACGACGCTTGCTGCAGTCACAACGCCAGCAGAGCCTTTCAGCACCGACCCGCGCCCAAGACCTATGTGATTGGCGTCAACTACGGGATCGCCTACCCGAACAACGTGATCCCATCCTCAGCCGGTGCCTATTCAGGAAGTCCGCCCGGAGGACTACGGCTTGGCGAGAGGGTGGAGTGTGCACCGCAGGCCGCAGGATTACAGAGAGAGGAGAGCTGGGAGATACGTGGAGACGGTTCCGCTGGGATCCAGAGCGGAGGCCCGCAGGAAGTGAAGTTTTGCAGAGACAGCGGCGAAACTCCGCCGAGAGGAGGCTTTGACTGCGGGCTACTGAGGGGGGCCTGTATCAGAGCAGAGGAGGAGGGCAGAAACAGAGGAGTGCAAGTGAGAGGGGGATACGTCGGCCTTCTAGACACAGGTGCCCCCCGGAGATGTGAACAGAAGGAGGGCGAAAGTGGAGCGCATCCGCAGGAGAACAGCTGCGCAGGAACCATGCAAATAGTGGAGAAGGTATCTGCTCTACCGTCGCTTCCTCCCCCTGTGGCCATGTTGCAAACCAGCACCGGGAACAATGCAGACACTGTCAAAGTAGGGGATGGAGGGACACTGTCTACTCAACACAGCAGAGTTGAGGCAGTGACAGGCATGGGAATCGGCGCGGGAGGGACCGACAACAGGCCTAGCGGCAGCACCGAGGCTACAGCAGGAGCCACGGTGACCAGAACTGGATCGGGGGACGGAGACTATCAGTTAGTTCAGCACGAGGTCCTGTGCTCCCTGAAGAACAGCTATGAGGTCTTGGAGTTCCTGGGCCGTGGCACCTTTGGTCAGGTGGTGAAGTGCTGGAAGAGGGGAACGAGTGAGGTGGTGGCTGTCAAGATACTGAAGAACCACCCCTCCTATGCACGTCAGGGACAGATCGAGGTGAGAATCCGTGGCTTTTTGTTGTGGGGCAAATTTGTCAACCTCATTGTTTGAGAAGCACTGCTTCTAATGCCATTTTGATCACAACAGAGACTGTGTTTAAGCTGTCAAGACGGCAATGAACTGTTTTCTTTTTGATTTTCATTTGGGCTCTGATGGCCTAAATGGAATCTGTACTATTTCCTCTCTTGTTCTTCGAACTGCCCAGGTGGAGATACTGGCCCGTTTGAGCAGCGAAAATGCAGACGAGCACAATGTGGTACGCGCCCTGGAGTGCTTTCAGCACCGCAGCCACACCTGTTTGGTCTTTGAGATGCTGGAGCAAAACCTCTATGACTTCCTGAAGCAGAACAAGTTCAGTCCGCTGCCGCTTAAAATCATCAGGCCCGTTCTGCAGCAGGTAAAGTCAAAGTGTGTCGCAGGACGTCCACAGACATTACGCACACACGTTTGGGACACGAAAGCAGGTTCTCATAAAAGACAATGTTTGGTTTGGAGTTAGAGAACGACAAACTCGCTCATAACGACGTCTTTTATTCATGTAAAACTTTGCAGGTGGCGACAGCCTTAAAGAAGCTCAAGTGTCTGGGTTTGATCCACGCTGACCTGAAGCCGGAGAACATCATGCTGGTGGACCCCTCCAGGCAGCCGTACAGAGTCAAGGTCATCGACTTTGGCTCAGCCAGCCATGTCTCTAAGGCTGTGTGCTCCACTTACCTGCAGTCTAGATACTACAGGTGAGGACTTTCACATTCAGTCTAAATCTCACTGTTTAATCAAAGTTCAAGAACTCATTAAACAGATATTATTGTGAGATTTCCTCCACTCTCACACACCCTGAAAACCCGTGAAGGTTGCTTCTCTTGTTACTCATCAAAGCCATTTTTTAAAACCCACTAATTTGTGATCAAGGGAATTCATTAAACTGGCTTTGGTCAGAATAGAAAGAAATAATTGATATTTTTCACAACCCAGATGCAACAGTTATGGGGAATTGCATAGTTGAGTTATCTATCCCATTTTGATGTGAGAGAAACCCAAAAATGGTACAAAGAAGACAAAGTTGCACACAAAAGAAACTGAGTCGGTTTAAAATGGAACAAAATGTTCTGGTTTTGCTTTCACGGGGTGGAATAGTTTCAGGAAAATCAGATGTCATGCCGTTTATCATCATGAGATTCCGGCACTGTTGGCTGACGTCGTTCCCAACTAATGGTTGTTTACGTGTGCGTGTCAGTGCATTTCCCACAAGGCTTAGTAAAGTCTTGCCCTGGCTTTATGTGTTGATGCCCTCATCTCTTCTATGTAATGCAAAGTGCTCCTCACACTCTCTCTGCCTGCTGTCTATGTAATACTTTTTAATAGTGCTTTTGTTACGGTGATCTTTTTAGCATGTATTATTATGAGGTGTATGTATGTGTTATGTTGTGGGATATATGCAATACTGTTATGTAATTGTTGATGTTGTTTTGGCTGAGGATGTATTGTTTTTGTTGTCATTGTAACTCAAGGCATTCGTGACGCAGCGCAGAGTCCAAGACAAATTTCCTTGAGCGGGACAATAAAGTTCATCGTATTTGTATTTCCGGTTGCCCTTTCCTCACACATGCTCACTTTTGGACCAGTGCCTGTATTCATTCGTGCATGCATGTGCGTCCGATCAGTGCGTCACACTCCAAACTCTGCTGCTCTTGCATAACGTGCAGAGGAACTGAGATGTTTACACGAGGAATGGCATCATGAAATGGTTGGCATGTCTGGTGGGCAGGGCTTGAGAGGGAGAAGAGGTTGACGCAACAGGATTGTGAACTTTACTTATAAGATGTAAAGGAACAATATGCCACACCAAAAAAAAAAGAGAGATTGTACAAAGTGGAACATTTGTTGAACATCAAAAACCTGTCCTCGTGTTTGATATCGACTAAATTGTTGACAACTCCTTGTGGACTCATCCACTTATTGAAGTTACCGGCAGGTGAAGCGTTAAATGACAATAAAGTATTCTAATTCTAAATGACGTTCGTGCTTGTTTCCTGTGCGGAATACTTCCTCTTTTACCAACCATTGGACAAGACTCCTCCGCCCTCACCAGCAAGTTTCAGCAAGCAGGCTTGATCGAGTTAAGCTGCTGCAAACATTGTGAAATTCATGGCAAATACTTTTGAGATGTATTTCTGCAGCTGAAGCACTGCACACACCCATCATTACACTCCTCCCGTCCTGGTTTTATAGCAGTGTAAAGAGAATGTTTTCCTCAGTTATTTCAACTGTAGTGTGAGTTAGTGGTATATTAATCGGGGCACAAAAGAGTGGGGGCTTCCCATACCGAAGCAAATTCTTTTAGACCAACTGTAAAACAAAGAGCCTTAGCACCCCCCAAATGCCAACCATTTATTTTGCAAAAGAGAGCCACATTCTGCCCCCTTCAGAGACGAGGAGAGTGGGGCTATAGTTATATAACGTTAAGGCTCCGCAGTTGACCCGGTTAAGTGAGAGTAGCAGCGTGCGTTCGTCTTTGTGCAGCATCGGCAAGGCTAAGCCCACAGTGCAGTTAAAATAGACTGGCACTGAGCTATAGGGAGGTCGCTCAGGACACACACGGTCCAGGAAGAATGTAAAAACCCACATTTTAGATCCAGGGGAAGAAAAAAAAAAAATTCAGACATTCCTGTGTGTGGGTGTGTTCATATGTGTGCTAGTGTCTTTGCTACAACTTCCAAGGCTGGATACTTTATGTAGTTACACAATGTATCCTAATATCCATCACGATAACTAAACTCAGATGGGATTTTTTTTTTCAAAGTAAAGAAAACTGGTGTTAACTTCAACAAAGCTATAAGCCTGTGCGGTGTTACAGCTGGCCCTGTTTTGCTCTGGCCACCATTTCAATCTATTATTATTTTAAGTTTTTGCTTTGCAAGGCACCTTTTTTTTGCCAAATAATAAAGGCTCATAGGGTTGAAAGTTTATTCAAAGGGTGCAGACACGGTAACCACTTGGTTTATCATAGGAGACGGAGCACTTCCGTTCCTCTGTCTTCTCTATTTTTGCTTCCCAACATCTGCTTGTTTGTGCGTGTGTGTGAGTCCGTTTCGCCATGACGACAGCTGGCTGTCTGCGCAGTCGTAGTTTACTTTGTCCACCGTGTGTCGGTTGACCCTGGTTGGGTAAACAGGGAGCTGTCACCGCGCTGTTTTGCACGGTACTGTATTGTCACTCCCCACCCCCATCTATATATGATTACCAGAGCACCGAGTGCGTGTCATTTTTTTTGTACATTGGGTGATCAGGAGAGTGGTTTGCAGGACATAGTGTCTCATCGTCTCCAGCGCTCATGTTGCATAATGGCTGCACTGTATTGTTACCACGGTGAAGCTGTAAAGAAATGCTGGCCTCACCGCACAGGGTAGGAGGAGCGTGTTTTTAAAAAAAAAAAAAAAAAAAAAAAAATTTGCTGGGGTTTTCCCTGGTTTTTCCAGAGCCATAGGCAGTAGTGTCGCGTTTTGATGCAAAAAAAGTCTGTTTTTCTTTTAAGGGCGAGAAAACCAACAACCCGTCCTGGGCCGTAAAATTGTGGTGATCTTAACACTCGCATTAAAGGCACAATAAATACATGTTTGTCTCCATGACTCCCACACAAACTGCAACTGGACTTGTTTTAATGGTCAGACCAGCGCCAGACAACATTGTTTCTGATGCTCGTAAAGCTTTGTTTACCAGAATGAGCAGCATGTAAATGTAATTTTTTACAAGTAGTGGACTTGTGTACTCAAACCGGCTTATGGTTTCATTTGGAGTTTTCCGGATGATGCATACCAATATTTTTTTTAAATCAACCAGTTTTTAATTTTCTTTACCTACCCTTTTCATTGTTCCCTTGTGGGCCTGGTTGGTCATCAGCATTGCAAACAGAACTCTGGGCTTTCTGCAGTAGTGAACCCAAGGTGTCTTTATTCACCAACAGCAAGCAGACGCCTTTGCTTAGTCATCGGGATAATGCTTTGTAACGGATATGTGCTTGAACTTAGTTTGATTTTTCTCGAGTAGATGGAAGTCTCTGGGAGAAGCTACCCCCGACGCTCGTCATGCTCTGATGTGTTGTTGCCATGGCAGCATGACACAGCATGGCCCGGTGAGGTGACTGTGCTCTCCTGCGGGGGCCGATGACGTATATAAATTTAAAAAAAAACGTCTCCCACAATGAAAACGGAGCACCGGGTGCTTGAATAATTCAGCTGAGCAGATCGGGTGAAAGGAAAGATGGCTATCGCCTTGGCGTGCTCACAGATTTGGGCAGCTTGTGTCAGGCGCCCTTCAATCCAAGTCCCTTTTCTGTCACTTCAGCACAGTTGCGGTGCAATAATGCAACATTTGTTTAAATATTTGACGTGGAAGTTCTTTTTTTGGGAGGATCGGGATGGTGGAATCCTAAGTGGATCTTGACATTGAAGTAAAGCAGTGAAAAGACATGGAGTTGTGTTTTGTGGATCACCGTTTGTCCCGATGATCAATAGTGAAGCCATGTATGACACAGGAGCCGCACCTGCTGCTCATACGTAGGGCTTTATGAATAATACATGATCCCCTGCAGGATCTTTTTTTATTATTTATTTCTCCTTTCCTCATAAACAATTTAATTACAGCCTATGTAAAAACGTGCTACTTGTGCAAGGTGTGCTAGCAGTAGTCTCTCAGTTGATCATTGCGCTTCAGTTTGTGCTGCCCTCGTTTGCGGCACATGCGCTGTCCTTAACTCGACCTGCCGTCCCACGCCTCGGCAATGAAGAGGGATGTGTTTTAACACTTGCCATCAGCTTATTTCACGTGTTGAAAGCATTGCCTTCACACACCCTGTAACAAGCCCACCATGACAAACACACTCTGATACGTACACGTGCCAGAGGTGCACGCGGTCAGTTATCTCAGTTCTCTGCACGCAGCAGGGGCGTGTTTCCATACAGTCTGGAGTGTTTGTTCTTGTCCTAACTGCTGCGCTCTAGTGTGAACAGTTACTTCTGAAACCGTGTGTGTGTGTGTGTGTGTGTGTGTGCATGCGGGCCGGGCTGGGCTGGGCTGTTACAGCTCTGGAAAGCTCCTCGAGTTTATATGCAAATAAATACTTCCAATATACTAAACTAATATTTTTTATGGCAGCAAAAAAAGTTTCAGACCGAATGTTGCAATCCAAGTCTTGTAGTAAAACATCTTGTTCCTATCTATCTCTGTTCACACATTTAAAAACAGAACCTCTCTGCTTCCTCTTCAGTAGCAGTAGTCAAATGATTTTTGTACTCTTCAACAGTTGACTAATCTGGCTTCAGTTTATCTTTAGTTGGCACTCAACAGGCTCGCTACTGTCTGAAATTCAGACTCCCTCAGCAAGATCTGTAACTTATTTTGATTGTATTACTGTCCCTGGGTCAACCAGCCGTACATTGTAGGTGTGTTTGTCTGTGTAAATTTGCGTTATACATTTTTATTTTGTACATTATGTAACTTTTATTGTGTTTTTTTTTCAATGTATTTGAACCGCCCTTTGTCCTTTTTGGAGTAAGTGTCTCTTTGTGTCCAAAACAGATTTTTATTGTGGTCCGGGCGTCTTTGTCTCCAGGGCAGATCCGCCTCAATTTCTCCGAGCACTTAAAACCTACTCAAAGCTGGCAGCACCACAACCCGTTTCTTACGCCCCATTTTGCGGGAGTGTTCTGTGAGCGTTGGAGACATCATTGCATAACTTGGGCTTCTCTGTCTTGAAGGAGCAATAGGAAACGGCAGAGTGTCGTTTCCTATTGCCACTGAGGGCACAGGCTGTGCTGGTAAACATGATGGGCCTGACGTCTGCAATTGTGCGTTTGCAGACACAGAAACGCGCACATGCTCACTGTCCCACACACACACGAACAGAACATTGAGCGATGGCCCCATTTATCACTGTGTAATACTGTTACATTATGGTCTTGCGTCCAGCTGTTGCTTGGCAACAGTTCCCGTTGTCGTCACAGCAGTGGTTACTATTTGCAGCACTGTTGCTCGGCGGCTTGGTTCGGCCCTAATGGCCCATTGTCTTCATACGCCGCCCCACACCGCGGCTGCAAAGATTACTGGTCCCATTTCAGTTGCGCAAGTGGCAAGGTTGCATGTTGGGAGGGATTTAGCGCTTTGTTGCAGCTCGTCATATGGGTGTATTGTTCAATTTGAGACACCCGACTAACCTGCTGTTAATGAAAGTGTAATTTCTCACACAGACTGTTGTGTGCTTTGCTTTGTGCTGTTTTTTTGTTTTTTTAAAGATGAACTGAACTGTTTCTTAAAGATTAAATGTGATTTAAGAGGTGAAATTGGGGTCTTGTAAAACCTACCAGAAAATTAGATTACCACCTAAAATGTCTATTTCTGTTCGTATGGTGCTTAAAATGTAAACTAAATTCGTAACCATGTTTAGTTTTGTTTGAGACGGTCATGGCCAGCACAAATTATTATTCATATGATTTTGGCATGGTGGTTTTTCTAATCTATGTGACCACTACCATTACCAAAACATCCACGTTTCATGTCCTCTTTACGTTCTCTATGCTGGAAACACTTTGTGGAATCGTGGTAGTTTTTAGATCTATAGTTACCCGTGAACATTGATTTTATAGGGCTAACAGAGTTTCCGCTATCTACTTACATTTTCTGTTCTGCCTATCGTTAAATCAATTGGGTGTATGATGTGTAGATTGTTCTGAATATATAACAAAGTAAACTGAATAAATAAAATATTCTGAGTAAATAACAAAATTGAGAAGTTTGGATTTATTATTTTCAAATCTGAAATACATTTTTGTTATCTTTAAAGTAAAAAAAAAAAAAAAGTTGGTACTAAATATAAATGGTACCAAACACCAGACCAACTCTTCCAAAAATAACCGATTGTGCCTCTCTTTCCTCTGCAGGGCTCCAGAGATTATTTTGGGCCTGCCATTTTGCGAGGCCATAGACATGTGGTCACTGGGCTGTGTGATAGCCGAGCTCTTCTTGGGCTGGCCCCTCTACCCTGGAGCACTGGAGTACGACCAGGTAACAATCTTCATGCTCAAGAACTATCTTACACACACGGGAGACAAGTAGAAATCTGTGTGTATGTATATCTGTGTGTGTTTTTTATATATATATATATATATATATATATATATATATATATATATATATATATATATATATATATATATATATATATATATATATAAATAAATAAATAAATAAATAAATAAATCTCCCTACCACTGAGTAAAGAACTAAAGTAACATTCTTCGGCCTCTGCTTTGCCACTAGCCAAAACTCAACAGTGAGTTAATTATGTAGTTAAATCTGTATTTTGTTGTTGCTGCGTGATCTCTCTCTCTCTCGCTGTATGAGTGAAGTCCAACATATCCAGCATGAAATCCACCTAATGCTAATCTGAGCCGAGCGAATCAGGAAATTGTTCTTGGCAGTGTGCAGCGATCTTCCCACAGGGTCGCGAGGTCTAAGCAACACAACAGGGACTGTAAAAAAAAAACGGCAAAGGAAAGGGAGCATGGGAAAAGGCCCGTGCCGCATTCACAGAGCAGTCCAGGATTACCCTGTGTTATGAGTACAGACAACTCTGTGAAGGGTTTAGACACACCCTGGCATAGTCATGTTTTTGCATGATATCCCATGTTTTATGGCCATCTACAGAGTTCCACAAAGCTAACCTATTCGTGATTGGCTGCACTTCGATAGTTGCAAAAGTCATTAATATTTTGGAATAAATTGTTTTCAAAGCAGTTGTTTTTTGGTGTCAGTTGCGCCTCCAGCAGCAGCAGCAGCAGCAGCAGCAGCAGCAGCAGCTAGCTGTTTGGACAGTCTTCAGTCAAAGATAGTGGCTTATAGAGCTTTGCTGAGCACCAACAGCTCTGTTGAACCACTGGGCCATGCCAGAACACACACTCGCACACACATACTGGCGTGTGCATATTGAGCCCCCCAAAAGTATGCTGTGCTATGCCAAGGCTCACTGCAGTTCCACTCTACACAGCAAAATGTATTTATAAGCATAAGCCTGATGGTAGACATGTGCACGCACGCATACGCACGCACACTGCGGTGAGTGTTCGTGCACCATCAGCAGGTTCAAGCCGGTCGGTGTGTTTGTTCTGGGACGTAGACACGTGCACGCGTGTAAAACGCACCACTGGAGGATTTCCAAAGGTTATGGAATTTCAGGAGTATCTTTTTTTTTTTTTTTTTTTCCAAAAGGGACCATTTACTTTGATCAATCATCAAACAAATGTAAATGTTTGACCCTTTGACTTAGCAGAAAGGCTAGTTTTCATCGGTGGTCCCTGTTGTCTGGTAATCAAGACGTGGCAGGCCAGAGCGCTGAGCACATATCTCCTGTCCATAACTCCTGTGAAATGAACCATATTCAAATGTTATAACTTGCAAACCCAACGTTGCTGGAAACCACACCACACTTTTTCTTGAAAGAATAGTAAATCTTTCTGTAACTGAAAAACAAAAGTGAGTTAAAAAAAAAAAAAAAAAAGGTTTTACATTGGCATCTTGTCTGAAACCCTCAAGGACAACACACAAAAAACACGTGATGCGTTTTACATGATTCACTTTTTTGTTGTCGACTGGAACAAACTTTGTGCCTCAATGGAGTTTAAGGAGTTGCGTCACTGTACAGAGCAATGCAGGATAACGGCAATGGCAGACTGCAAACTTCACAGGCCGAGTCTGACCTCACCATAAATCTACCACACATACCATGCGAGACCGTGAGTCACTGAAGCCGTCTGAAGTGCTTTGGAACCAGAGGCGGGCACAACCTCATCCATCGGCAAAACATAAACCACAAGCCAAACCCAGAAATAGTTTTTATATATATATATATATATATATATATATATATATATATATATATATATATAAAAACTACTTTTAATGAATGGCTTTGAGAGTTCAACTACATTCTTGCATTTTTCTGCATGTTTTCTCTGGTATGACGCAGGCTCTGGTCATAAGATTACAATCAGGCCCAAGGCACTTTTAATCTGTTACTTGACAGTCCCAAATAAGGAAACTGAACAACACTTTTGAGCGTACGTATGGAGGTGAAGCATTAATCCAGCAAGTCTCCACTGCTGCATCATTGGCTACATTCAGTAAGTGCTGCGTAGTAATGCAGCATTTGATAAAAAGATAAAATCGTGCTTGAGTTGGTTCACAAATGTCAATAACCCTTCTTTTTTTTGCGCGTGTGTCGCTTTGCTGCATCAGCCCAAGGCCCCTGAAGTGCTCCAACTATGTCAGCTTGGCAGTGTAGTGAAGGTCAAAGAGCAGGGATGTGTCGTATTGGATAACAAGCAACTCAAAGACCAGCAATTAGACAAAACCAAGATGCAGAGTATAAAGTATAAATCATGGAGATGCTGTCTTTTCCACACTCTAACTTTTTCTTTTCCACTCTCCTTTTCTCTTCCTCTTTATTTCTGTTCTCTCTTTCTTTCCGCTCAGATCCGGTACATCTCCCAGACTCAGGGCGTGCCGGCCGAGCAGCTGCTCAACAGAGGGACCAAGACCTCTCGTTTCTTCTCTAAAGAGTCCAACTCTCCCTACGCCTCCTGGAGACTAAAAGTAAGACATGCATGCACGTACGTACGTTAATGAGCAAAACACAAGGCACACACTATCAGCTGATCCCTGTGGAGGCGGTGAGGGAAAGGGACGCTCACAGGTTGACATTGAGTTTTGAAATGCAAGCAAAATGAAAATGGATGCATAAGCTTTTCAAAACGAGATCAAAATCAAGCATGCCTTGAGGAAAAAGCTCAAGGAAAACTATTTAGACTTGTTGCTGGGTATATCTCAATCCATTTAATGAATGTGAACCTTGAGTTTGAGTTACACGCCTGTGTTTTATGTAAGATTTTGACCTTCATCATGTAATCATGGCATAGCCATGATTACTTTCGACACACAAAGAACACTTGGAACGTTTGTACGTTACAAACGTTTGTAGAAAAACTTTAAATACCACGCCCTCGTATCAGTTTCATCCTGTTTTTTCTTTTCTCCCCTAGACAACCGAAGAGCACGAGAAAGAGACGGGACTAAAATCCAAAGAGGCCAGAAAGTACATCTTCACCTGTCTGGATGACATCACACACGTAAGTCTAACCTCACACAAATGACATGATCAAATTCAAACTATGCAATAATGATGTTGTGTACCATATTAAACAGCAATGTATGGCCTAGAAGAATAAGAAAGTGAAATAAAAGTGAAATAAATAGTGTGTGGGACAATGAAAATATCACAGACATCATAAACACTCCACTTGGAGATTGGACTAAAACCTTCCGACAAATGTTCATTTTCCCTTAATCAAAGTCAAACTTTGCAGAGAGACGCTTAACATAATGTGCTATGATATTCTAGAAGTTTAAAGCGTTGAGCTGCGTCATTTTAAAGAGATATTCTTCCTGGAAGTGTTTTTTATTTATTTGTTTTATTTTTTTAAATTCTGTGTTCAGTCTTCATTAACTTTTCCGTCTTCTTCATTATAGCACTGGAATTATTCAAATAGCCCTTGTGGTTCAGGAGATGCACTTGTTTTAGTTGGATATCCAAACCTTATTATTACAGTGGTCAAACGCTGGCATACTGGTAATCACGTTTCGGGGCAAAACCATGTGCTGCAGAATTGCTCTCTCTCATCTCTCCTGTGCGCCTCGCCCACTTCTGTCCACCAGGTGAACGTGGTGTTGAGCCCCGACGGCAGCGACATGCAAGCGGAGAAGGCTGACCGGAGAGAGTTTGTGTCCCTGCTAAAGAGCATGCTGCTTATCGACGCCGAGCACCGGACCGTCCCCGCCAGCGTCCTCAGTCACCCCTTCCTCACCATGACCCATCTGCTGGACTACCCGCACAGTAACCAGTAAGTACTGCAGCTGACGCAAAATAAATAAATGTGCTGGAGTGCACGCTCTTTGTTTGCTTTTCCTTGTTTGAACTCCAGTCGTATAAAAAAAGAATGTTCCCACTCACCCGACTACAAACTCCTCCTATTATCTCCAGCGTGCAGTCAGCTTTCCGCATCATGGACCTGTGCCACAGTCGGCCCGCCAACGCAGTTTTTGACTCTCTGAATGAGAACACCGTTCACTTCTCAAGGCCCCCTGTAGCCCCCGCCGCCTCCTCTGGCCTCCCTCTGGCCTACAGCAACATGCCAGTCCACACACAGGTGAGACACTGAAACCGTTTTCGTTTGCTATCAGGATACTTTCCGCTTAACCCCCCAGTAATTATTAATATCAGCCTGACAAAGATCTTGATTGACAGACAACAGTCCGTTCTTTTAAATGCCATTTTGCTCCAGAAAGTATAATGTTTCTGGAGTCTTTGGTGACAGTCTTCTGTGCATTGTTTGTAGCGATAAGCTAATGTTGCCCTCTTCAGTGGAGAAGGTGCTATGACACATCAAGTCATACTATTGGTGTGCGTGTTTCCGCCACTTGGGAAAGTTATTGCTGATCTTCTTTCTATGTCTGCACTTGTTGTCTCTCCTCTGCCTAATTTACTCAATACTGTCTACTGTCTCCTCTACTCTTTTTCATTGCAGGCTATAAACCAGTCGGGTCCCTCAGTGATGCATCCTGGGATAGCTCTGACTGGGAATGGCCAGTTTGGGTGCACTGACTCCTTCCCACCTGCCCTTCTTCTTTGTCCTCCCGCCATGCAAGGTATACAGACTGCAAACTGCTTGCAATGATTACACAGCACTTCAATGTTTACAGGGTCATGAGGATTAAAAAAAAACATTACTCAACCTTTTCCAAAATAGAACAATTTAATTTAGCCACAGACTTTTTGAGCTGCATGAATGTGAGGTGGTTTATTTTATTTGTTTTCTGTTTTTTTATTTTTTATTTTTTTGAAGGTAACCTTAACCAACCAGCAGGGTATTCTGTTCCCATGGTAACTCAGGCTCCCATACAGCCCTTACCTGTGAGACCTGGTGTCATTGCTCAGGTAAGACACAGACACAAATATGGATTCTCAATCTGTGTGTTGCCTGTGCATCCGAGGCGAGCGCTGACCCCCCTCACATCAGGCCTAGTGATAGTGGGCCAGTTCATCCAGGTTACAGATGATTGTATTTTCCCGCTCTGTCCCTGAAGCATGCCTGGTCCAGCCGAGGGCAGCAGCTCCTTGTCCCGGCAGCCTGGCAACAGATGACTCCGGTGGGTCCTCCTCCCTCTCACCCACCTCCACCACCCCCGTCCTCCCTTACCAACGAAGTCGCAGCCGGTCCACAGAGAATCAACGACTGGGGGTGAGTCACTCAAACCACAGTTTTGAGTATTTGGGAAATTCCCTTTTTTTTTTTTTAAGACTTCCTCTTGTTAAAGTTCTTTTGTGTTGCATGCAGTGTGTATGCGTGTACTAAAGTAACTTTTTCTCCTAACACGACTTCTGAACTGTAATGTTAACCTAAATAAAAAACCCATCTTAATTCAAACAGGTTTTCTCCATTTGCAAATGTCAAGGACTTGTTACATAAAAAATTGGTTGTTGACACTTTTTAGAATTCTTGTCAATTGTTGCATCAATTCTTCTGAGATATATTAACATGAAATTGTGTCTCCCTCCTGCCCTCAACAGCCACTACACTTCAGTCCTTCAACAGCCTCTCCTCACCAATCAAATGCAAGCCCTCTCTGCCCATCAGCCAATCAACATCGGTATAGCTCATGTCGTATGGCCCCAGCCGGCCAACCAAAGGAACAGACACGGTCATAACAGGTGAGGTTCTGCTCCTCAAGTCAAGTTAAACTGCTTTGCTGTTTTATTGATATGTAATATGTCAACTCCTCTGTCAAAAGGAATCTGTCCCACCCCAGCAACGTCCACATGCCAGCCAAGATGGCCGACTATGTTGGGCAGGCGGTGGCGCGCAGAGAGCAGCCTCGGAGAGAGGTGCCCCTGGTGGGTACCAAACAACCGGCAGTTCAAAACCCAGACGCAGAGGAGGAAGTGAGCTGCTTCAAAGAGGTTCTACCAAACGCCAACAGTCAGCTGGACCTGTCCAGCCGGCAACAGCGAGAGGTGGCAGTCTTGATGGGGGACACGCCGAGCCCTGCTCCCAGTGTGATCAGCATCCGCAGCGAACTGACCGACGAAGAGGACGAAGACCCCCAGAGGTGTCATCTGAGTGGGTGAGTTGCATTGTATTGGAATGATGAAAAGCAATTTAGTCGGGCCTGTAAATTTTAACCTGTAAATTGTTAATAGCCAAATGAGCCTCTGTAGATTATTGGCAGATTATACATGATTGGAATTATTAGTGGTATAACAGACCATTGTTGGTCTGTGATACATACGGAACCTTATTTATTTTTCATTTGAATTGTAACATTTACCATTTTGGATGGTTTACACTGACTTCAAAGGGTTGGATTGTTTTTTAGGACGGTGGCTAAAAAATATAATAAGGAGCAGCTGCTACAACCAAATAAGAAAGAGATCTGTATCTAAAAATATGGATCATTCGTAATCGATATCAGCATCAAAATAATATGGGAGATCTCAAAAAGGTACTTTTGCTCCCTTTCTTTTTATCCGTGCTAATTCTACTGATCTGACTTTTGATCTCGGTAGGTGTAAAGCGGAGTGTGCGTGCGAGGCGTGCAGGAACACCAGTGTGTCCATGGAGCGTGTGTGTTCCCTCAGCAGCCCCGACAGCAGCATCAGCACCAGCTCTTTCGCCTCCAACTCTCTTCAGTCCAGCCCCTCCCTCTCGCCGTGCAAGAGGCCCAACAGGTTAGTCGTCCGTGGAAGTGTTTTAACTGAGGAAAAAATGAGAGAAAAAAAATGAAATCCTACGCTCAAATCATCTACATGTTATCCCCTCATGTGTCCAGCATGTCCGAGGACGATGGCCACGAGAGTGGCCGCGACACCGTGGAAGGCTCCCCGGCGTCCGACGCGTCGACCTCCCCGCCCACCAACAGCCCCTACCGTTACCTCGACCGCAACCAGAACTGCAACAACCGCCCGACCCTGGCGGCCGTAGTGGTACCGTTGCCTACCCCTGCGGTGCAGGGCCGGAGCCCCCGCGGCGTCAGGACAATGGTGGTTCCGCCGATGAGAGTGCAGAACAACAACGGCCATGGGACCGAGGAGCGGGTTCAGAGAGCAGGTCAGTGTGAATGTGAACAACTGGAAACTTATACTTTTGTTTGTACATTCATGTATCGCAAGACTCCATTGTACAGTTTATGCCTTTGTTGTTAGGTTTTAATCAGTTTTTGATGCTCTCAGGAAAATATTGTCATTACCAACACCCATAAAAGTCCCCACCCACCATAAATGTGTTCCCTTCCTGACAACTTGCCAATTGGTCTGTTACCTGCACTTTGGCAGTGTCCACTTTTGCAGGTCACGTGGAAGCAGTAGGGGCTTACCGCCCCCTAGTGGCTCATAGAGGCTTTAACAGGTGATCAAGAAAAACCAACAGAGAACTGACCACATTGTACCAACACCTCAAAGATGCATCCATAGCAGGCAATGCTAACGTTGCCCCGATACCTTTTTATGTTTTTATGGCTTTCCCTCCATGAAATTAGTGGTTTTCTTCAAGGAAAGTTTCCAAGGAATATAGAGCAAATGTTAAAATAGCTGGTGTGTTTGCTCCTCACCTTAAACACATGCACAGGTGTCTTTTTTTTCTTTCTTTTTTTAAATCTGTGTGCATCATTTAAAAGTTGCCAACATTTAGTTTGAGTTTCAGTGACCCGGATAGTTGAGCAGTTCCTAGGCTGACGATCAGGGAATTCCTTCTTTTTTCTTTTTTTTTTACTCTCGCCAAACATTCAAGCCAGTATTTTAACTGCAGTTTAAGTATCTAAAAAAATCGCTCCACACTTGACTTGAGTCACTTGAGTTTTACACAACAGAAGAAGAGGAGGAAGTACACTCCGGCAAACACTTTTTTTCTGAGTCTGCTTCGGAGGGAAAGGTGGATGCATACGACGTGGTGTTGTGTCAGAGTCTACGCTTTCTCTGCTGGTTCTTGCTGTGCAGCAAAGGTTGCCCTCAGGCACTGATCTGAGATCAGCTTCACCTTTTTGGTGGGGTGAGTTTCAAACTGAAACAGGTCAGAGTCCGAGGAGCAACTTTGCTCCCCAGGTGCCGTTTTTCTGAGTGACAACAAACTCTGTCTTTTATTGTCTAGTTTTCTGATGTCCTGTTTAATGGGGGTATTCCCAACTGGTTGAAAAAAAAAAAGACACATGTTTAATGATTCTTTTATAGCAACAGAGTATGACCCGTGCGGCCATTAAATCCCATATTGTCCCAACTAACACCAATATTGTTGTCCCTGCAAGTTGCCTGCTTTTTGGTTCGAAAGCGAATTTTGCTTGGTGGGGAATCGGACTTTTAGCTCCTCAAAAAGAAAGGCACCGAGCAGCTCCTCACAAATGTTCCGTTTATCAGTGCCGCTACATTAATAGTCTTTCATCAGCACTCGGGAAAACAATTCGACCCTCCGAAAGTACATTTGTATTTCACAGCATCGACAAATATTTTGCCCATGCTGGGCTCAGAGTTTTGGACACTAACCCAGAACGAGTCGCATCATGTGCCGCTTTTTTGGTCCGTTTAGTCTTTCTCAGCCGGGTAAAGCTATTCTTGTTTATTTTTTATTTTTCATATTTTCAGTATGGAACGTCCGTATCCCATCCTATTTTCTCCCTGGCATGCACTCTTGTTTGAAGGTTTTTTTTTTGCTTGTCTTCACCTGCAGTCTTCAGGCCTTATAATTATGTGTGTGTGTGCGTGTGTCAGATCCGCTTGACTCACTTCTGTCTTCTCTCTCTCTCTCTGTCCCAGTCTCAGAGTCCTGGTCCCGGTCCAAAGGGCGCTGCAGCCTCATAGGTCAACAGAGCACTCCCTCGTACTTCCCCCTCCTCCCTTCCGCCCCCCTCCTGTCTCGGCAGCAGAAAGTTACAGGGCAGCAGCAACAGCATCCTCTGGGCTTTGGTCAGGTCGGTTCAGTTCTTTCTCTGTCTATATAATACACGGGGGATTTAGCAAGAACTGAACACTTGCCGCCAAGAGTTAAATGAGAAGATTGGTACCACTCTACTAAATACGAAGCTAGATCCAGTTTACACCTGTGTAAACGAGCATGCTTGAGAGGTGCTCGTAGGTGTATTTTGCGGAGCCGCCTCCTTTTTGTTTGCAGCTGGTCGCTGGCTCACGCCTCATACTTAGTGGCTTGACCCGATTGTGGTAGCAAACTGCTCATCTGAGTCTCGGCAAGAAGGCAAATAAGAGTTTTCCTTTAAAAAAAAAAAAAACCTGTTAAGACTGCGTAGAAACTTGTTGTTTATTGGATGGTCGCTGAGCTCCTCCCCCGTCTCTCGCCCTCTCTCAGGTTCAGCTGTACGGTTCGAACCACGGCGGCAAAGAGTGGAACGGCAACTATGGGCCTCTGCGGCCGCATGCCTACATCCCCCCCACGGTCCACACGCACGCCTTCACCCACCTGCCGCACAGCAGCCCCACGCACACCTCTGCCGCCCCACACCCCCAGGGCTTGCCCACGCACGCCTTGCTGCAGTACCCCCCCGGGGCCTCGCTCGCTGCTCACCACCCCCACCCTATCCTTCCCTCCCACCCGCCTCCCCCAACTCTTCTGCAGCACAGCTACGGTCTCGCCCACCCCCAGGGAGGCGCCATAGTGCACCAGGTGACCCTGGGCATCACTGCCCATCCCCACCATCACCATCCGGTCCACCCGGCTCCCCTTCCGCACAGGCTCCTCCCCTCCCCGACCGTCCACCCGCACCACCAGCCCGGCTACGGCCACCACCCCCACCAGTTCAATGCTCCCTTCCCCCCGCCTCACCCTTACATGGCCTCCCCGGCCGCCTATACCGGCTTCCCCCTGAGCCCCACCAAGCTCAGCCACCCCCCGCAGTTCTCCTATATCTGAGGAGCAGGGCGAGGCCGCAGCAGTACCTTCTGGTGAGAAAGGGCAACGGGAAATGGACCGGGGCTGCGACCTGGGCAGGCAGAGCCGGCAGCAGAGCGCAAAACGGACACTTTTGATGAAGAACAAGGAGGGTAAACATTGTGGCAACCAGAGATGTATCAAGGGGGATTGAGTAAGGAGGAGAAAAAAAAATAAGTTAATGTTTCATGGTGTTGTCGAGGACAAATGAATTCAGATTGCCAAAGCAACTGAGAAACTTCCCGCTGAAAAAAAATCATGCACGAAGACAACTGATTGATTTAAGGTTATTTGTTTGTTTTTTTGGAGAGAGAGAGAGAGAGAGAGAGAGAGAGCGGATGAATTCACAAAGTGCGCAGAGGAGGACGTTTTAGTTGAGAATGTGACCTCCTGTCATTTGGGTAGTGCTCAAAGATTCTGATCTAATTGGAGGGCGGGAAAACCGTTCGTTGTTGCTGTCGGGGCGCTCAAGCCCCCTCCCCCTTTATCTTTGTTGCCTTGTAGCATGTGCGAGCCGGTCTGATCTGTGTGTTGAAGCCGTCTTAGTGCGTATTAACCAGGACGGAACGTTCCCGTCTGTGTTTTCAGGCAGACACCACGCTGCAGCCGCCGCCCTCGTGCCTTAAAAACCAGAGTCTCTGACGTTACTTCAAGAGCTTATAGATTGTACATTTAAATAAAATATATTAAAAAAATGGGCTTGCAGCACTTAACTCAGACTCTGAATGGGACGGGCTCATTGGAATAACTAACGCTTGCGGTCATGTATTAATATTGGCAAATGTTGGATTTCAGTTTGCTTCTTAACTCAGAGAATTAATTTACTTTAGCTAGCGGTGGCACATTTAGGGCTTTGACTGAATGAGCTTTTTATGTACATAAAGAGTGATTTGATATTTTGATAATCGATTTCTATTCACTATAGTACTTAAATTCATAACAGTATTGTCACTGTTTACTGTAACTGCAATACAATCTAGATTGGCCTCTGGGTTGCTGTGTATTTTAACATATCTTTTGGCATTTAGGCTAGACTTGCGTCGATGCATTTTAGTTTTTCGGGAGCGGCGTAGATGTAAAACGCAATCTTTTTTTTGTGTGTGTGTGTTTTTTTGTGTGTTTTTCAGTTTGAAATGCTTCTCAGTGTTTGAGATAACCTATCAACTTACAGTATCATCGCCGGGCTTTTGAGCGTTTCCAGGTGTTATCTTTGTAATTGTTTCAAATATCTGTGTGGAAACGAACCTTATTGTCCATGTATTGAAGTCAGTTTTGATACATTCCGTGTGTGTGTGTGTGTGTGTGTGTGTGTGTGTGTGTGTGTGTGTGAGTGTGTGTGTTTGTGTTTGTGTGTTTGTGAGATAGAGCTGAGTCTTTACCCGTCACATCAGCTGGTATTTTATTATTATTTCTTTTCCTCAAATCAGCACCAAAGACTGTTCATTAATCATTTCTAAAGCGCGGTCGAGACTATTTCTCATCTCACCTCCAGCATACTATTGCAGTTATTGATATTGGAATATATATATATTGTGAGATCTCTATTTAAAAGAAAAACTGAAAAAAAAGGTTGAGGTTTTATTTTTCTGAGCTGTTTTTTTTTTGGCAAAATGTATTTGGAATGTATAGATAATAAGCTGCTATGTACTGATTATCTGCCACTTCGTAGCTGTGAATTTAGAGTAATCTCATTCTAGTCTGCGTTTTCTCTCTTTTGTATTGTAGTTCCAGATACAATAGAAGTGTGTGTGCGTGTGTGTTTTTTTTGTTTTTTCTTACATAGTATATTGAATGCTATTCCTATATGCTAGTGCCTTTTGTATATTGGCTGTGTTGTTTTTGAAGTGTAAACTGCTGTAATGGAAGTTATGATTTTTTTCTTTTCTTTCTTTTTGTTATTCCGTTGCTTTTTGGTGCGTTGTGTGTTTCTGTGCGTGTGCATTTAGCATCAGTATTTCAAGCTGGGTGTTCACCGTTAGATTCTGTGAGCGGTGTGTTGTCACCGTCTCTTTTCACCAGACTGTATTTGCAACTCTTCGTACTGTACAACTAGTGCCTTTCTTCAAACAAGTGGCCGGCATATGACGTCCACTCATCGCGATCTAGTTCCTATAGAGGGGATTAGCTCCTTTTTTTATTTTCCACGTCACGGAAAACCCCAAAGTTGTTTGTTTGACTTTCGAATAGGTCTGGAAACTAGTTTTTTCTTTCTTGTGTTTTTTTCTCAGAATCCTAAGAAAGTACAAGTCCGGGAATGTTGTCTTGTTCTCACTGAGACCTCTGTGCAGTACTTAAAAAAAAAAAACATTGGGCCTGAATATTTACAAATGCAAAGCTTTATTCTCACATGTGAATGTTGTAATCGACAAATCCGTTTTTTTTGTTTTTGTTTGCAAATGAGTTTTGTTGTATTTGTGATGGCTACACTGCTGTTTTTCTCTCATCATCGTCATCTTACTCATCATGTTGGGATTGGGATGTTGACGGTCTCTCCTGTATGCAGCTATTACCATAGGTAGATCTCATTGTGTGTTCAGTCAGGGGTTCTTTCAAAAGGCTTTATCCGTCAATCACACTCAAAAGTTTAGGTCCAAAGTTCTCCTCTACGGCCGCCACCGTAACAAACAAACAAACAAACAAACATTTGCTCCTATTTCTGACAAGAAACATTCGTGGTTTTTATTGTATTTTCATGAAATAACGTTAAAAAACGTTTGGGGATAATAAAAAAAAGTCAAGGATTTCTTTAAAGTAACAAAACAAGAAAAGCATCTGTAGAAATGCAGGTTTTTGTCATGGCGCTACGTAATGTATTGCATCATCATGGTTTTGCTGTGTCGCTAAAGCAATGGAGGGTCAGTTTTGTGTGCCCGTCTTAATATGCTACTGTTTTGACGACGCTTGGACGAGAGAATGATGCACTGTTCAGCTTGCAGAACCACCTAGAATTATAACTGTGTGTGTGCGTGCGCCATGGTGCCGTTAAATGTACCTGCTTTTTTTTTTTAAGGAAAATGTTTATTTTTTTGTGTGTTTAAAAAAAAATTGGTATTATTTTAACCATGTGGTGTGCAGCCTCTTGTTGATTCCCCTAGATGGCTCTATTCCTTCAGCTCAGCACTTGCGATGAGATGTCCCATCTCAGTGACCTTTTTTTTGCCGGGGTTGGGGGTATGGCTATAAACAAGGACATATTTCAGATTAAAAAATACTAAAACCACAAGGTCTGCTTCTACTAGCTCCTCTCCTGACATCTACCCATTGAACAGGTGTTGGTCTGCACAGCTGATCCGTGTGCTGGGCTGAGGAATGCGAAATTTCGACTCCTAAGAGACGTTTTTAGGTAGATTTTGTATCACACCGATCTAATCATCGGGTTGACAGTTATTGTATTTAGACACAAATATGTAGACACAATTGCTCAATTGAAAACTGTTACTGTTCTAAGTATGTGTAGATCTGTGTGGCTTTATGATTTTAATTTAGTTGATTTAAATTTGTTTGTATTATTCTTAAATGCTACACTAGTTTGACATGTAGCAAACTGCACTGTGCAATATACAACAATATGAGGACTGGGAAAAATGATTATTGTTTGGATGTGATAATGTGTCTTACCAGTTTGCGGTAAGCCCCTCCCCCTTCTAGTTCTCAGTGAGTTTCAATGTGACCAAGCCTTATGTACCTTGTCACAAAAAGCGGGTTCCTTCTTGGTGACTCTTATTGGTGAGTGTCAAATTATGAATTGATGGTGTACTATGTCAAGATTCACTTTGAATAAAAAAAAAGGTCTTTTGCTTCAGTCAGTGTTGTTTTTATTGGAATACATGTCTTTTTTGACAGTTGCATGTCAGCCTAAATAATGGACTGGTGAGTATTTTACAATCTATTGTTTTATCTCATGAAGAAATTGGCCGACAATGTTTCTCCTTTTTTTTTTTTATTTGAAAGATATGTCTTTTGTAGCGTGATCAGAGATCTTGCCGGGGGAGAGGATAAATTGTTCTAAAGAACCAGAACTTTGCTTGGTATCAGTCACTTACTCAATCGTGGGGCTGAGATTTTTTATTTGAGCTCCAATCACATACAATAATTTCAACTCCTTGAAATAGTGCTCAGTGTCTAAAGTAAGAAGAAGAAAAAAACTAAGTTCAGAGCTGGTGAAAAACACTTTCTCTGTTGTGTGGTCCTGCTCTAGACTGCCAGGCTCTCTTCTCCTGACAGCAGAAGTTTCCTCTAGACTGAAGCTGGAGCCTTGTCCTCCAGACTGTAGCTGGGTTCCTTGTCCCAAGCACTCAGGGCTGGAACAGGGTGGATAAGAGTTCCCTCCTGTCTTGGTAAAGTTGCATATTAAGTCTAGCCTTTTCTAAATCAAGTAAAAGTTCTTCCAGACCATGGTCTGGTGAAAAAGAGACTAACTTCTTTGTCCTCTCTGTGTACCTCTTGTACCTCAAAGACGCACTTAACCCCTCCTCCTTTTCTTCAAGGGTCAGTCCTAGTTCTTAGGCTCAGCTTTTCTTTTGTTCAAGCCCTGGTTCCCTTTAGGACTTGTTTGAATAATTGATATGTTGTATTCATTTAAGTGATATTGTAGACCTTCTACAATATAGTCACAGCCTTAAACTTTCCTCCCAAGATGGATCTAAGGTCAATATTCCAATTTCCCAATCTGAAATGATGTATTGTTGTTTATTCAGGTGGCTAATGGCCGAAATGCATTCATGAAGCAACGTGAATGAAGAACTACATTAAACCTGCAGTCAGTCATTTGTAAGACTTTTTTTGAACCAGTAAACATGGTTTCACACACTTCTTTGTCATTTATGTGCTTTAAATTGTACAGGTACGGTATATGTTGATACAAATTGTGGGACGTAGTGTTTAGTGTCTCCTCATGTTTACCATCTTAGCATAGCTGGGAATGCCATTAGTTTTGCAGGTATTTGTTTGGTATCACAAATGAATTGGACAAATTGGAACTTTTGTTGACTTCTGTCATTGTTTATATTTTCTTTTTTGCTCCCTTTCCGTCTCCAAATCAAGGATCTCTCTCTCGAACATTTTTCATCTGTTTGATAAATAAATTTGTTGGCTTCATGAAGAACAAGTCACACAAATGAACTTACTGAAAAGCTAATAATAAGCAATTTTATACTTAACTAAATGAATGTCCTAATGTATCCTTCTGTTCTCTGCTTGCAGTGTTTCTGTCAATGTTTTTTCTTAAATGCTCAAAGTGTCAAGAAATTATTTCAAGAAAAAAATATTGACCGGACATTCAAATTTGTATTGAATATTCATGAACAACAAAGCAAAAACAAGAAGGTAAAATCCCATAAAGAATGTAACACTTACTAAGAAAATATGCTCTTTCGCTGCAGACTCTTTAAGCTGCTATAAATTGGTGGAATCAAATATGTACCGTGTGTGTAACGAGAAGTAAAAACATTTGATTTTATTCAATTGGTCTCAAATAGTCGGTGCATTACTGCACACTCCAATTGCTCTCCCTAGAGCAGTCCTATATATAATTAAATGGAATAAAAGACTGTAAGACTGGAATGCTAAACACTGACCCACAGTCGTCCCAGTAAAGTCCCTACTTAGTGGTGCCAACAACCCATATTCAAACCTGGAGCTCCCGTGTGAAATAAACTTAAATAAATTATACTAGAAGGCGGAATAAACAACAAAAAAAGACAATCTGCTAAATCTGGTTTTAAAGTAATCTGTAATTATATAAAGAAGTAATCTGGGGTGACGCGTTGCCCTTGGGTCACGTGATCAAGTGTTGTGACGAACACAGATCCTGGCAAATTGGACAGGAGAGCTTGCTCGTCCAGAGGTGTCGACGGACGGAGTTAAGAGACATTTCTTCTTTCACCTATTCATTTATTTTTTATTTTTTAAAGACTCGCTCGACTCACTCAAAGTTCGACCCAGTAGACACAACTTTGCGTGGACTCCGGCCTCGGCGCCCACCAGGGGCCGCCTGCCTCCTTCTGATCTCAGGTCTGTTAAAACAGCACAGCAGAGCAGCGCGGCCGTCACTGGCCTCCGGTGTGTTTTGGTCATTTTACTGATGCAGCGGCACGGCCCATTAAAAAGGAAATCCAGTCGTTTTGTTTTTTATTTATTTATAGTTTAGCAATGGGGACCCCGCTGTGACACGTCTGTTCGCTGTCATTTTCACCATAGTTACACCAGAACGCGCCGCGCGAGCCGTGTTCAACCGCTCAGAAGCTTTCGTCAAGCTAACCACTGCTAGCCGAGACAAGACCGGAAGTTACGTAGTTCACCTGCGAAAACAATGTCTTGCAACTGAATGATTGAAGTCCGTTTACGGAACAAAACTATTTACTCTGAGTAGAAACACTGAAAGAGCTCTATCTGTGAAATGGATGCTGCAGACAACTTGGACTAAATGTTTGATTGCAAACAATGTTCATAGGAAAACATATGCATTATTATATCATTATAATACGTGTATGCCAGCCCAAACCCTCTGACCTCATGGTATCATGCCAAAATTATGATAAATTAAGAGAAGTGAAGCTCCACAAATGATGAATACTACGTTTCCCTTCATGCATATTAATAATAGGTTGTTGTTAAGCATCCCTGCTTGGAAATTTCTACCACCTCAGGTTGGAACCGCTTTATTATAAGATATGTTTAGTGCACACCTTATAATAACCCTAATGACATCATTATGATTTTCCCAGACTAAAGAGCTGCTCGGAGCCACATGCAATGTTATTCCAAGGTTGCAGCTCCCATTCTTCTGTATGAACAAGTCTTATTACTGCTCTCTCATCTTTTCTCTCTTTTCATAACACTTAAACGATCACGATTGACAGCGATGAATCTGACAAAGGACTATTTTCTGTCCTGGCTACTCAATGGTGAAATGAGATTGACATCAGAAGAGCTGAAAGTCGCTACATCTTCTGCTGCAAACTAAAAACACATCTTAATCGAAAGTAGCACTTTAGCAGCACTCAAATGGCACATACTTTTAGCACTTTGTAGTTTAACTTTCTTGAAGAAATCGTACTTTTGTGAGTCTTGCTGTTCTGCATTTGTACTCATGGCTGAAAGCACTTATTGTAAGTCGCTTTGGATAAAAGCGTCAGCTAAATAAAATGTAATATTATAATTACTGCCTTGCATTGTATACCATTTTTTGAGGCTGGTTGGCTACTTATGCTAAACAGACTTCAAGGTGAATTGAGCAGTACGTTGCCCCTTTTACCACTCCATGCCAAAGCCACTCATAGACAAATCCAATGCTTTTATTTTGAAGGCAGCAGGAGCTGCTTTCCGGTATCGCATCTGCGTCTGGACGCAGCAGCCTGGCAGAAGCGAAGAGCGCTCTGCGGTCGCACTAGGGACATCGGACTCCACGCACAGAAACTGAAACGGGGAGACGCGGAGGGAACAATACAACTACAAATAATAACAATAATAATAATAATACAACCATTCTCTTTGTTTGCTTGTCGATCCCCGCAGGCGGGCTCATGGAGAGCGGAGCCCCGCTTGTCCGCACCGGGGGCAGGTTGATCGGATGCCTTTCACCGCAGCGGCGCCGCTAGACGTTCTCCGCTCGGGATTATTTGGTTGACCAATGGCTCCAAAACATGCGCTCCTCTCCGGCAGCTGCGGCCCCGGGGTCGCAGGGGTAAATAACACGGGGGCCCCACGCTCCTCCTCGCCGACTGCATGGATCCCTGATGCGGGCACCGCGGCCGTCTGTTCGCCGAGGAACGGGCAGAGGACGCAAGCAGCAGACGGGATGCCGGCCCGGCGGTTGGTGGCCGTCGGCGCGGTGCTGGTGCTGGTGCTGATGCTGCAGAGCTCCTCGGCCGCCGACGGTAAGACACCGATGTGCTGTGCTTTATTATCCGACCTTTAAGAGCGCTCCTTTACTCCTTATAATCACACAACAAACAACACATGACATAATCCCCGTTCCATTGTCCACCTGGCTTGATTATTCATATTAATATAGCAATTATTTTATTAGCCAGTTTATGAGGAGATGTCATCACACATGTTTCGTGGAGGCGCTGAACCAGCAGCCGTGTTGTGTAAGACAATGTGGCTGTCATGTTTGAAGCGCGTGGAGGATGCTGGGATTGATGTCCTGACTGCACTTAACACTCATCCGCGTATTTATTATGATTGTTATTTTTTTAATAATCGGTTTTGTAGCGTACGGACCCCTTTAAACACGCCAGCGAGCCCATCTGAGGCATACAAACATGTTAAATACAGGACTGCTCACAGGAGCACAGGCAGACTTATAAGAAAAAACACCAACAGATAACGCATCTAAACCTAAGGAAAACACACACACGCACACGCGCGCACACACACACACACACACACACACACACACACACACACACACACACACACACACACACACACACACACACACACACACACACACACACACACACATCTTACAAAACATCCAGCCGGAGCGCACGGTGGACCTCGGCGCCGCCACAGCGCGTGCTCCTCCTCAACGCCGCCGATTCTTTACATTAAACGAGGAAACTTTTTTATTCATTAATTCCTGAACCCCGCGGTCGTTGACCTCGAACCAGGTCCATATGGGACGTTTTCCCAATCGGCTAGAGATCAATAATTAACGGTCTCCGCGTCTTCACGGCCACCGAGGAAAACGTGAAAATAGCAGCAGCAGAGACGGCTCCATCTCTCCGACACAATGTTTGACTGCAGCTCTTAAAGAGAAACGGACATTTTATGTAGTAAACATTGCTTTTAAGATGTTGATGTAATATGATTTAATATAATTCTGTTTTTTGAAGGAGCCTATAATGTGTTTGTAAAGCACTGAAAGGTGCTTATGGGCTTTATGGCTGCATAAACCTCAACCACCATAAACGTCGAGGCGTCACATGTTGTCATTCCGGTGTTGAGCTTGTTCAACTTCGGAGGAGGCCATGACTGTACATAAGTCAAGTTTGCTTCCTTTGCAGTTTTTGTTTTCTACACTTTCTGGAAAATAAATTACAACCAAGGAGAGTCAAGTGTAAATTCAGCTGTCATAAATGTTAACTGACTGAGGCTCGTCCCTCTCTGTGGGTAGTGGGTCGGTAACGCGTTATTATCCCCTTAACTTTTTAATCGATTAACGGTGTTAATTTTTTGACCATGCGTTAACTGCATTTTTTGGAGGGGGGAAAGGGGGCTTTTACTTTGAAGGCAATATCAGAATCAGAAACTTTTTATTGCCACGTGAGTTAGTACAAACGAGGAATTTGTCCTGGCAGAAGGTGCATCACAACAACAGAGAACATTTAACTATACAAGAAAAAGTATAAAATGAAATTTGGATAAACAAGTAATAAGTATTAAATTATATATATATATATATATATATATATATATATATATATATATATATATATATATATATATATATATATATATACACACACATATATATACATATATATATATGTGTATAGATATATATATATATATATATATATATATATATATATATATATATATATTTATCATGTAGATAGTTCAGTCTAGAGGATCTTTGAAGAGGTTTGGAGATATCGTCGGCCTCTTTGACTTGATGCCAACATGAAGCTGGATGTGAGTGGAATTTCAATGGCGCCTCTGGCTGCACTGAAGATGACATTTGAAAAACCAAAAATGTCAAATGTCTCTTTTCAGGAGTTTTCCCTTTTCTTTTTTTTTTTAACTCATTGACATTTTGCCAGACAACCGTGGAGAGGTTTTTAATGTGACATACATGTTGCTCAAAGGCTTTTTAGATTATCTATTTTTTACAATTGTTTTTCCAAATGTTAAAGCGCCATGAAAACCAAAACACTAAAATATAGTCGGTACGTACCTCAGCTGTCGTCATACAAATACTAATAATCATATATAAAAGATAAAACACATCACATTTGAGTGTCTATGCTAATCTTTGCTAAATATCATATTTTATCAGTGTTATGCAGTGGCAATGAAGTGATGAGTGGCTCTCAGCCTTCTTCTCCTCGCTGCCTGAATGTAGCTTCAAATCTATTCATGAGGTGATATTTCAAAAGCCCATAGTAATAAATTTGCTTTCATGGACGACCAATAACTCAATAATACTTTAAGAGGCAGACATAATTTGTATCCTGCCTTTAAACAAGGCATCTATACAAACGCTCCGGATAGTTGGGGCTTTTTATTTGTATTCTTTAGAATGACAGGCCGAGTAACAAGACAACACAATCTCACATCACAGGCCCCATTAAACCCGTTCATTTACTGGCTGCTCGCTTCGCTTTCCTATCGTTTTTTTTTTTTTTGCAATATTTGATAACGGGCAATCTTTTCCGACTGACTCTCGAGATTGCTAAACGGCGTTTGGGAAAACGCACACACTTAGACGCCGCCACTACACCGGGGTTGTGTGATTCTGAGGGCAGTGTATTAAAGATGCGTGAATGAAAGCGGCGACAGAGAACGCAGAGAGACGACTGCCAAAATGGTTTGGGATATATCTTGAAATAAAAAGAACTGCCCCACACACATACACACACGCACACATACACACATCCTCATGTGTATCACGCTGCTGTACCACTTAAGAGCGAGCCCTTCTCTGGCACGGCTCGAGGAGGTTTGACTTGCTCCCCTTTACCTGGTCACTCAAGCATTCAGCCGTTTCAGGCCTTTCACAATGAAAACCTTTCTATTGTATTGTTTTCTCCGTCTCCATTTATAACAACAAAAAAAGAGAGGATGTTTTGGAGGCTGACGCCTAGCCGGTGTGTGTGTGTGTGTGTGTGTGTGTGTGTGTGTGTGTGTGTGTGTGTGTGTGCGTGTGTGTGTGTGTGTGTGTGAGAGCCTCAAGAGTCTGCCGACACATAAAGTATGTGTGTGTAGGTGGTGTTTTTTAGTTTTTTTCCCTGCTGGGTCTACAGAGATCTTCATCCTCAGTCAATAGCTGAGATCTATTGGTCTGTGTTACCATGGGAACAGATTTGCAGCTAGTACTTTTCTCACAGTGGGTGACTGCGCTTGTCAGTCAGGGATTGAAATAACATCTGAGTAAGTGCCAGGTTCCAGTCTGTTGCCTGATAATCAGCGTCGGATGACACACCGGTGGAGATGAAGCGCTCGCCGAACGCACTGGAAGATTGGCTGTGGTTTATAACTCTTGGTTTCTTGGAATGAAAATGCCATCTGTGTACTTGCCCTCCCCCCGTACCCCCCCCCCCCACCTCTTCCTATACCCGACATCTTTTTTACAAACACTTCAAGTAGCATTTCTTGTCGTAATTTAGCCGTATGCCAGAGTTGTCCAGAGAGGGCTCTGGGGAAGAAAGGAAGATTAAAAGGATTGGACCGAAGCCAGGAACTAATTTGTTCAAAATGAACAAGAGCAAGTGGCGAGATGGTAGATCGTCTTCTCTCTTTGTGGCCGTCCTCTCGTAAATCTGGAACCAAGTGGAACGGCTAGAGAGCCAGCTCTCACAGCTTTTCTGTTGTTTTTGTTCGTTTTTTCCCCTGAACAGTAATACAACAAAATGATCATGACATAAATGAAGCGTACAAAATGTATTTCAGTAGACTGATATGTTGGAAACGAATAAGGCTGGTATTATTCAAAACGTTATACTTTTCCAGATATAATTCCAGAGTTTCATTACGGAACGTAAAAAATGTATTTCTCTACAAACTTTTCTTAGATTTTTTTTTCTAATTTGACAAAAAGCAAAAGGTCCAGCATGATGTGATCAGAGAAGAGGTCCTCATCTAATCCAAATTTACCAAACTAATGTCCAAACCCATTTGTAAACTTTGGACTCGCATTTCATCAGAGGCACCTAAAAGTCATGAAGTTCGGCGGTTTAGGTCCAGCTCATTGTTAGTTAAAGTGTTCGTCTACTTGTCAGACGTCGTGAGCCTGCATCCTTGTTTTTAATGTCTGGTTTGGACACTTAGCTTTGATAGAATTAAGCTGAAGGGTTTTTACAGACAGCAGGGAAGATAGCAGGCCGCCAACAAAGCCACTCGATGACCTCGGCAGCACAGCTGTCGTCAATGACAAACCACTTCCTTTTCCGGTTTGAGTGGCTCCCTTTTGGGCGACGCTACGGAACAACCTTTGGCAAAGATGAGGATCTGCAAATGCAATTAAAGCGGTCAACAAAGAAGAGTAAACTTAAATATGAGTCGGCTGTTTACCCGAGAGTACAAACACAGGGGCTTTAAAGGGTCTTTGTTCTGGTTATGCGATGTGGACCTTTTTTTGGGGTTCTTATTTTTTGGCCTCAGCTGGAACAATAAAGTTAGTTGGTTCGATTCTATGAATTAAAGGCAATCTGTGATTTCAACGAACAAGGCTGATGATAGGCACTATATTTATGACTCGTAATGAATTTCACTCCCAAGTGCAGGGTTGACTAGGTTGTCAAAGCCTGATGTATCTTCCTCTTCTGTGCCAGGAAGCTCAATTGTTGTCCAAAGACTCTAAAAAAAAAAGAAGAAGAAAAATCAGTGAGTCAGAATCTTGCACAGGGTGACCTGTTCCTTCATTACACGAACACACACACTGCAGTTTTGAAAAATGTTGGCGAATAAAAACCCTTAAAAAACTATTGAACCTATATATATTAAGTCTGACCCCGTTTCCAGAACAAATTAGCTTTTGGATGATTGCTGCGGACAGGGTGAGAAAGTCAGAGAGACCGTATTGAGTCTTCTCATCGGATTTGTGGACAATAAGAAACTGTAGGACAACGCCAGCCTGGACCTTTTGGTTAACTTAAGCATCATTAGATGAACCAGTTAGTGTAAAACATCCGTTTGGTTGAGCACAAGCTCAAGTCCTCCTTAATTAATGGGTTGAAAACCCGTACTGTTACTAATGTACGACCCGAAAACGGGTCCAGAGTAAGGACGACACGGTGAGGTCATCTGCCCTCAAGTTAGTGGCAACGCCGCTGTTACCGATGGCGTCTGACCATTTCACAACTGGAATGACGTTCGCCGATGGTTCTCTATTGAGGAGGAACGTCCCTCCTCCTGCTGTTACCAGGCAGAAATACGGAGAAGCCCCTTCATTACAGCGGGAAAAGATGATATCTCTTGACATGGCTCCGTTGTAGCTGCGGCTCTGGCTCTCGATTGGGATTGAGACCAGGCGGACGATTATCTGAGCTGTTCTGCCTTAACCTTTTAACCCCTCCTGTAATAATGCTGTGAAACACAAACAGCCCCTTCTGCTGCACTCTGGGGTCGATCTATTCCTGGAATGTGTGTATGTGTACGTGTGTGTGTGTTAGAGAGTGAGTAATATTGAGAGAGACTCTCAGAGAGCGGTGAAGAGAGATCGTAAATATTTCCCTGGCCCCTTCATGGCACAAATCACATGGGTCTAGGCTGAAGCTCTCCTAGATAAATAGATTCTTATAATCCCAATTAGCCACACTTTGTGTTTCTCTAATCTGCGGAGGCCGTGAAGAGGCTGCGTGTTCCCTCGCCACGGTGTGTTTTAGGAAAAGGTTAATTATTTTCATGTGAGGAGCACTTTGATGTACAAAAGCTTTTTTAAGCATCTTTTCATGTCCAAAGCTCACATGTGTGTGTCTGTGCGTTCACACGGTACAAACTTCATCAGTCTGCGGGGTGGGAGGGGGGGCATTTGTGGCGTTGCACACACAGACGTGGCGTGCAGGCGTTTTGAACGAAATAAAGACATCTGTATGCCTTCCTCCAGATGTTTTAATCACCAGGGGACCTCTGCAATAAGGGAAAAGAAGAAAACATCTTTAAAAGCTTGACACATTCCAAACACACACACATAAATAGATGATTTATCACTCGGGTGATATCGAGTAGTACCTGGCTTTATTTGTGGAGATTTAAGACACCTAATCCTTTTAGCTCATATGCTAAAGAGAAGCTACACGGAGGTAATAATAAAAGAAGAGAGATCTGGTGTTAATAGTCCCCCTCCAGTTTGAGCTACACCTAAAAAAAAAAGCTTGTTTCTTACCACTAATCATTTGGTTCAAACGGTCAGCTGGAACAGGTGTGGTCGGATGTTGTGTCCCAGTATCTTTTGCATTCGTGCATATTCTTTTTTTTTTCATGCGTTTTCCCATCAAATGTCCAGCGACACGAGCGATTGGGCCCCTGTGGTGTTAACTTAACAGAAATCTTTATCAGGAGCTCTTCCTCACTTTCCAAGTCCTCGTACTCCCATGAATTGATCCCAAAGCCACTGATGTGACAGAGCAAAAACACTGCAGAGCCTGGCCTTACAAGAGAATATAAGTCAATTTTACAAGTTTATAACACAATTGAACCATAAATATTAACATAAACTATAAATATGACTCAAAGTACTCATAAGTGAGAGAGAGAGCTCCCCAAGTTATGAAAATATCAATTTTGATATCCCTAGCGTTGATGCCACACATGATTAGCACGGGATCCGCCAATTGCATCCAAACCACTGCCAAAGCCTCAGCAAGAGATCAACCACATTGCATGTTCCAGCCAAAAAAATTAAATATGACTTGGATTAAACGATACTTGCTTGGTATTTATTGCTGCATCTGCTCGAGCAGAGCGCCTCTGTTGTGGAACCAGAAGCATCCAAGGCCCAAGGAGAAAGTTAGAGCATGTTTGCTTTCAGTGGACCTAAACCTACGGTTCACGAAATCTGCACTAAATTCATTAGAAAAATATTTAACTTCACTTAATCAAAGTCAAACTATACTGTTCACATATCCAGTATATATAATATAGATATTCTGTATGTAGTATGGGTATGCAAACATTTAGCCATTTTTTTTGTTGAGAAAAATGGCCGGGGCTTTACTTGGGCTAAACGAGTATGAAAAGGTGTCAGTTTCAAGTTTGAATAAATTCCGGAAGTGACGCTACTAAAATACGACAGTTAGGTGAAAAATATGTCAATGCCGACTTCTGGTTTAACACAGGACACAAAGTAGAAAAAGGCACATGTGTAAATCATAAAATGAAGCGTCTGACAATACATCCTTTAAAATAATAAAACAACAATTAGATTTTCTCCAAATGATATATATATACATATATATATATATATATATATATATATATATATATATATATATATATATATATATATATATATATATATATATTTCTTCTGAAAATACTTACAATATGTTCACCCGTACAGAGACTGATAGATTATGTTGGTCATGTATTACAATTGTTTTGTGCACACACAAAGAACATTTTCTGCTTTACACTAAATGAAAAACACCCTTTTGTGTTTTTTGTAAATAACACTGCCACACTGTTATCTTGGTTGCTGAACACTGCCTTTTACCTTACTCCCCATTCCCAGAATGCACCTACTAACCAATTAGAGCATTTAGGAATCCGAGTTTGAGCCTTGTAAGTATAGGATACAGGTTCTGTATTTAAATACTGTATTGACAGTGTAGTGTGTGTCTTCAGGTAAAGAGGTTGCGTCCAACACTTTCATGAGTACGAGCACCGAGAATATACAGCATGCTCCGAATAAAAAGCCACAAACTAATAACATGACAGCGTGAAGTGTGTTCATATTATTGAGTCCAAGAAACCTTTGTGTTCATCGTAATGTATGACCCTGACTGATGTGCACAGGTTGAAGTGACGACTTCCTTTTCATTAGCCTGATAAAATGTTTACATGTTATTCAAAGATCCTTTTAAAACATACTTTTGTGGGCACACAAGATTTTTTTTCGCAATATTGTTTTATTTTTTCATCCCTATTTCTTCCAGTCTGTCAGCAGCGCATTAAAAAAAAAAATCCACGGACAGATGGAAGAATCAAGTAAATTTTGCAGCTGATCCAAATGTAAAATGTCAGTCAATTATTTCGTAGCTGAAATGGAACCAATGCAAGTTGGACATCCGTAACTTCTCAAGGTCACAAATTCTGTTCAGAAACAACACTTTGAGAGAATTGTTCGGTGCTGTCGCAGATTTGTGCTTTTAGGAGTTCCGTGATTAAATTGCCAAAAAAAAGAAGAAATGTTTTTATATATTTTCTATATATCTACCCCCCCCTCCTCCTGATGGAGAGTACACACTGTCTCCTGGGAACAACAACTCTTGAGATGAAGCGTCAACCCTGGGTTTGGGAGAAAGAAATTCCCCTGCAGAAGAGCCGTGGTTGATGTCAACCAGAATTAAGTCTTGTTTCCCTTTCGTTCAATATGAAACAGAAATTAGACCAGAAATGTTAAAAAGACTGACAGCATGAGGAGAAAACAAAGGGAGTGAAAGAAGCGCACTTCATGACTTGACTTCCTCGCTCGATAGCAGCACCTTCGTGATCATCACCATCACCATCATCAGCTCGCTGATTGCTGTATTTATTCAAATAAACAACAAAAAAAAGATTTCACACAACACAAGTGAATTTCTCCGTGAACGCGAGGCTCGGGAAGAGAAGATTCAACCCGGCTTGGGATGATTGAGTGGAAAAAATCAATGCTTTTGTCTTCTTTCTTAAATATTGAAGAGTTTCTAGCATCCACAGGAGGTGGTTTCAGCCTCCTCCGAACGGGCCGACAAGCAGACGGCAGGGATTTATTTTCCGTCTGCAGCATCTGAGGCAGAAAGGGGGGAGAGGAGAGCGAGAGGCAGAATGAAAATTTAATCCTGCGGGTTGCCTGGGAGAGAAAAGGATTTATAGTTGCTTGGCCTGCCCTCCTTCAACTCGCCATGTATCACTGCAGCTGCTCACCTCCGTCCCTCACGCCATCACTCACTCGCTGCTCTGTGTGCGTGCGTGCACGTGTGTGTGTGTGTGTGTGTGCGTGTGAGAGCACCGGTCTGTCCAAGTGTCTTTCCATTTGTGTGTCTGACGTGTGGCCTCGAAGTCACAGTTGTGTGGGTAACAGCTGCATTGTTATGCCTCCCCGCTGGCGACAGTCGTGGCCGGAGGCTTTGTGTTTTCTGTCCGTCTGTGTGTCCGTCCCATTCTCGTTAACGCAATGTCTCTGAAACAGCCTCAAGGGGATTTCTTCATATTTGTCGCAGACGTCAATTTGGACTTTAGGATGAACAGACTGGAATTTAGTGGTAAAAGGTCAAGGGCACTGCGCTCTCACGAAACACATTGTTGGCTATAACTCCAGAGTTCATGTGCTAATTTTGACATTTCTCACAACTGCTTATAGGATAAAATTATGATGCAGTGATATTTTGGACAAACATGGACTTAGACGGCAACCTGAGGCATAAAACCACAAGGAATTAACTCCAGTTTCTCCTTTCTAGGAATGCTAGTCTGTAATAGCTCACTGCAACGGTTTTACACGCTCATCCATGTTTATTAGCTAAGCCGAGCGTTTCCGTAAGTTACCACGAGCTATTGAGTTTTGGGGTAATGGAGCTTAAAGGTTGGAGAAGCTTGTGACTGGAAGGTTGCCAGTTGGCGTCCAGTTTGTAGAGTGTGACGCAAGTCAAAACCATTAAATGACCTTACCTCCAAATATCTCACATCAGATTTTTCTGAGAATTTAGATGATGTAACCGTGTCTAGCAATGGCTCATTTTTCTTCTTCACTGCAAAGAAAACACACTACTTCCTGCGAAAATGAAGATTGTGTGTGATGGTATATTTGTATGGTAATATAACAGTTTTTTCCCCATGAAGCTCTTGTTTTTCGTGGTGCGTCTCTCATCCGTTTCCCTGGTGATGCATTAATTATTATCTTCAACATGAAGACGCTTACAAACAGCTTCTCTGAATTTGACCCCGGCCAGGATTTCGTCTATCATCCTTCACACTGCATTTTAAACAGCAGCTAATATCTAAGGCCTCCTTTCCAAATTGTGGTGTTTCAGGGCCACACCGACATATTTGCAAGGCACATAAACAGTAATATTCATAAATGAGATTGTGCTTAAATGGCAGTCCAATTATTAAATAAGAAAAGATAATTCATTTCAAGCAATGTCATGCACATGTTGAAAATAAATAAATCCCGCATGGCAGCTTATTCTCGTCATTAAGGTCTGTCTGGTGGAGCGAAGATTCATCGTTCCATGAACTGAACAATCGGTTTAGATGAAGGAAGGCAATTACCCCTCCCGGGTAAATCAAAGTCAACCTTTGCGATTCTGACCGCACACACTTGCTATTTTCTTCTATTTATCGTCCCCAAGAAGAAGAAGAAGAAGACGAAGAAGAAGAAGGAAATCTACATAAAATATTCATAACTGTACATAATCAGACCTAGTTTGAGGTGTTAGGAAGCTGTAAACCCAGCGCTCAGCAACCCAGATGAGATTCTGGGGGTCCGTGTGAAGGAGACGTACCCGTTTGCTGTCAGATGGCTGTCTGAAATCCCCTGCCAAGATCAGCGGTTGTTTTGCGGAAGAGGCGTTATGAAACCAGGGCCTGGACTTTGAGCTCCGAAAGCTTTGAGATGAAAGGTGGACAACAGTATCTTTGGTTTGTGTCTTTTTTTATACTTTAGGATTGAAGTGCTGTTGCTGAGTCCTGCGGTTAAAATCCCTCTTTTTGTCTTCTTAACTGGCACAAACTGTCGGTAGAGATGTTGCACTCCGAGCATGATGTACATGATTCAGACAGTTACATAACAGGCAGAGACTAATTAGTGGAGACTTTATTCCCTTTACTGTAGTTTTTAAAGAGCCGCGAAGGCTTCGTTTTCATCAACATCGCCGTCTCGACAGCAACGCGGCGGTTGGAGCGCAGTGACCGACACGGCGAGCGAGTCGAGTTCGGGATGAGGATGACTCGCTCAATCAGATTAATATCTGTGATCTCCGCAGTCGGTAATGAAATGGAACTCTGCACTCGCACCATATGTGTCTTACCAAACACACACACACATGCACCACAGGGGACACAGTAAGGGCAAACACACACACACACACACATCAGGAGCCATCAAGGGCCAATCAAACTCATCCAGCTCACGTATTGGCTCATGCAGTCACGTGGTGCATCCTGCAGCAGTTTTTGGCATGTGTTTTGCTGGGTAAATCAATACCGCCTCACGCACTCACGCGCACGCACACACACACACACACACACACACACACACACACACACACACACACACACAATGTTTAAAAAGTGCCTTAACAGTCCACTTTGATTCTCCTCTTGCAATAAAGTGTGTGTCTGTGCGTGTAGGTGTGTGTGTGTGTGAGAGAGAGAGAGATTGAGTGAGTGTTCACTTGTGTGACGACACAAGTGTGTTCGGTTGGAGGGCACACTTGAATAAATAGGAAATTATGAGCGAATTAGAGCTTTGAACTTCCCTTCCTGTGCGTTTAAAGAGACGCTAAGCTAGAGTGGCTCTACACTGGAAATCAAAAAGAAAAGCCTCTTGAACCTGAATTAAGTAAAAAATAAAGAAAAAAACACGGGTAGATAAGGGGGAGAGGCATGGGGCGCTAAGACCCCCCTATCGCTGACTCAAAGAGCACTTCAGGAATGAGTCCTACGACCCGTGAAGGAGTCTGCATTTCTGCGCTTCCGGTTCACTCGTCGCGAATTTAGTGGGTTTGCCTAAAATAAGGTCTGTGGTTTTTCCGCAAGCTTAAGACAAACCTCTCTCGCAACTTCTAAAGCATTTAGGTTTTTAAAAAAAGGCTGAATGAGACTACAAAATGTCCTGATGCCCAACACTACTCCGCCTTAACGTTGGATTTTTACTTTTGCTCACATTTCAAAAGATCCTAAAGCTGGTGTTCTTTAGTGAAGATTATTTTGCTGAACAAAACGTTTGTGTGTCATGAGTGTTTGTTTGCGGCAGAGCTAATATTATAGAATAATCAGGAATAATTAAACAAAGTTCATGGGCTTTTTTTGTCGAGGGACCCAGCGTGATGCTAATCCTGTAATGTAACACTCTAAAAGCAACCGTTCTGCTGCGATTGATACACTTCAGATTCTTAAAGCTGCAGCGTCTAACAATGTAACTATAAATTATCACCAGACCACACTGTTTCAGTTTCAGTTTTCTTATATTTTCACTTTATTTCCCTGCTCCAGTCGGGGCTTGCATTTTCCACCAGCATCAGGCAGCTAAGTCGAGCCAAACGCCACCGTGTTCGGTACCAAACATTAGTGACTAGCAAGGAAATGAAGTGCAAAATTCAGAAGTGAGAGTGCAGCATAGCATACTTTTGCTGTGGGTTAATGGAGACCAAAACAGAGATAGAAGAGAGTGGCTAGCGGGGCTCATGTTCACCACGTGGACCAAATTTAAATCCATATGCTAGATGTGTTTACTGCTCGTTGTGCTTTGTCCTAATTAGCCTAAAAAACTAAACTAATACTAAAATAATACTTGTACTTAATGGAATTAAGTATGTTTATGTTAAGGTGTTGGTACTTTTGCAGAGATAAAAGACATACATACTTTAATTACTGTTAGTTGTGTTCTGGTATTGAAATAGCATCTCAGCTCAACAACAATACAGTGATATAAACAGTGATCCAAATAAAATTCACAAACGTTCTGTTTACACAACACCTTTGCAAACCGTCACATAAAAACCAATGCATTTTCAATAGATTTCATAATTCCGTAAATATATTACTGTATAGATAGATTTTTTTTTTATCTAACTTTGAGTCTCGGTTAGTTTTTATGAGATAAAATTAAAGCACCTCCCATTGAGGAGATTAAACTAAGGCTCTTAAAACTATTTAATTACTGCGCGTCTCACATATTGCTGTCTGGATTCAATAAAACGAGATTGAATCCCCCCCCACCCCCTAGTGTCAGATCTGTGCTCCAAAAGCAGACGCCACTTAATCTAACAGACTCACGCTCTCCATTTTATCCTTCCCAGGGATGGGAATTGAAATCTAAAAATAAAGCAAGCCGCTCAGCGTTTTGACGTTGCGTGGATGCAGAGCTCCACTAAAAGCCACTAAGAGGTATTTTGGGGGGTGCCGGTTGACCTGTGCGAAGTATTGGGAATCATCGGCTGCTGTTTTCCCAGAGCCGAGTGAGTCTGCTGCACCTCGGAGATGTGCATTTTGTAAAATCTCGACTTGAAGGCCTCGTTAACAAGCAAAAACAATCCACGCTTTCTTTCACAATCTAAGTTTTGAACTCCAGTACCCAGGAATCTGTCAGTCATTTGCATCCAGTCCTGTTCAAATCCGCAAATCTGCTTTTGTTACAATCGCGTCATAAATTGATGTATCGTTTCCTGTATCACATGAGTGTATTTCTGCCGCTGTAAAGCTGACTACCTGTAGAGCTCAGGGGGCCTGCGGGGTCGGGTGATAATTATCAATGGGTTCGTCATTACGAGTCCCATTGACTTGTACATGTTGTCTTTTTATGCATTTGTTGGTCTGTGGATTTAGATTCTAGAGGCTTCAATGGCCTCAAGCCTTTCAAATTCCATAACATATTTAAGTAAAAAGACGCAAATACAAAAAAATAAAACTTTTTGACTTGCCTTTTTTCTCTTTGGGAGCTAAAAAGTATGCCACATTTACAAACTCCTTTACCCCAAGACAACGCTATCTATAATGCAAGCGTGCAGCAGCAAACAATACTCTGACAAATCAATAATGCAGCCGGGATATATTCGTAGCTTCACATTCGGTTGGACACGTTCCAGTGACTATAGTGCTGCAGAAAGACAGAGCTCTTAGGTCACTGATGAAACTTAAGGACACATTCTTCCTGACAGTCTGAATTGGACTTTATGCATGTTTGCATTGTCGACGCATGAGCTCTAAATCCCCCGAGGTTTGCCCAAACTTTGAGATAAGTTGCTTGGTTTCTCAGCCCTACCGCTTGCTTTGTTGAGCGTCACGGTTTGGCCACTGGTGCTGCAAAATTCAGTGTCTGAGGATGCACAGGAATGAGCGGCGCAGGACGTATGATGCACCGGACTCCTCTTCCCTCCGTGGCTAGTGCGCCAAAGCTCTTTGTTCCGCTTTGAAAGCTGCTTCTTTTTCTCCACACTCTTCTCTTATGATGTCAAAAGCTGCTTTGCTTTTCCTCACAGCCTGTTCATTAAAGATTTCCCCGCTGCTCTACAGCAACTTACATTTCTCAGCCTTTCTCATGCAGCTCCTGCCTTCTGCTTTAATTATACCCTCTTTAAACTTTAGTTGTCAAGTTACATTTGCTTAATTTTTTTTTTTTTGATCCAAATCTTTGCCTGCTGGGGTTGTGATTTATTTCCTTTACGATGCCAGGTTGCCTGACAGATTTATTGGTACACAGCTGCAAAATCTTTAGATCAAAATGTGGACCTCATATCTGTCTTGGAATTTTTAAATGCGCTTCCTGTTTGTTTTAGAATTGATTTAAAGATTCTCTAAAGGCCGTACATTCAATAACACTTTACCAAAGTACGCTTTATTCCTCTCTTACACGCCTGTTCTCCACAGTTCTGTTATGTTGACAGAAGGGTTGATCTTAAAAACCTTTTGGTGTTTTAGTTGTAATGTTACTTCAATGAGCGGTTAAGGTGAATTTAAACAAAGCCACTAGATTAGGAGAAGGATCATGGTTTGGTACGATGGTTACTTAACTTAAGTTATGAACATAAGTTAAGGTAAGTTAAGTATGTTATGTAAGATAAGTATGTGACGTGAATGAAATACTTCGTTACTTATGTTATCTACGTTGCCTACGTACTTAAGTTACTTGAGTTACGTACATTATTTACATTACCTGAGTTACTTATGTTACTTATATTACCTACATTGCTTACTTAACTTACGTTAACTGAGTTACCTACGATACGTATGTGAACGTAAGTTCAGTACTTCAAGTATGTTACCTCTAACTATGTGATGTATGTCAGCGGTCCCCAACATTTTTTGCGCCATGGACCAGTTTTGTGTAAGACAGTATTTTCACGCACCAGCCTTCACGGTGTGGGCGATAAATGTGGCATAATAAATATCCATCCATCCATTATCAGCTGCTTATCCGGGGTGAGGTCGCAGTGGCAGCAGGCCCAGCAGGCTCACCCAGGCTTCCCTCTCACCCGCAACACTTTCCAGTTCATTCCGGGGGACCCCGAGGCGTTCCAAGGCCAGCCGAGAAATGTAATCCCTCCAGCGTGTCCTGGGTCTTCCCCGGGGTGGCAGGAGGCCCCCGTAATAAATATGACCTAATAATTATGATGTAATACATATGACGTAATACATATATAATGTAATACAATTATAGGACTGGCATAAAGACAATTTCAAAGGGCATATAAATACAGCTCTCCATTACGCCGAATTTGTGGGAGCCCTGAGCTTGTTTCTCGGGGTGATGGGAGACACCGCGTGTTCTTTATGTCCAGTCTACTCAGTAACTTAAATCTTTACGTCAAGTCTACTCCGTAACTTAAACGTAAGACTTGATGTTTGAAATAAAAGCAGGATTTTTTTTTTTGAGATTTCAATATATTCTAAATTAATTTTAATCCAGAACACCGACAGAGTTGAAACAGACTTTGAAGTTAAATTTTTGGGGTAACGTATCACGTTACCTCTTGACATGTGTGTCAAGAGGCTTAGATGCACAGACGAATGTATCCGTGGCGCGGTGGTTGGGGACCGCTGACATAGGTGACATAAGTTAGGTAGTTGTATGTTACCTATGTTACTTATGCAACTTATATGTGACAAAAGTCAGCATTGGCTTAGTTTCACTCAGGACAAAAACAGCGGTGTCCTTTCTGAAGGTCCTATGTTTGTTTGATCCACAAATCAACCTAGTTTTTCCTTTGGCATAACTGCCACTGGAGGCAGCCGTGCAGGTGCAAAACTGACGCGAGAACTACCTGGAGCGCCATAATCTGACCTGTAGGGCGACTAACCAAGCTGCTGTATTTCGACAAGTTTTGACATCTAAAAAGTACAAACTGTTCGAAATCATCGGATAACCAAACAAGACCTCAGCCACATCCATCTATTCTCCTTATAGTACGCACACAACTGCACGCCCACAAACATACACTCATGTGAACACTTCCTCAGCGATCTGTCATCATCTGTCACCACGGAGTTGCTGTCACGCAAGCGAGGCCTCAGCAGCAGCAGGTTGGCTGTGGGAAATGAAGCGAGAGATGGGATCTAAGACGGGGTGTGTGTATGTGTTTGTGTGTGTGTGTGTGTTTTCCTTAGGTTTGGATGTGTTATTTGTTTGTGTTTTTTCTTCTGTAAGTCTGCCTGTGCTCCCGTGTGAGTAGTCCTCTATTTAACATGTTTGTATGCTTCGGATGTGCTCGTTGCCGTGTTTGTTTGCACGCTTGAATGTATGGGTTGCTGTGTGTGCTTGTCTATGGTTTGTGTGTGTGTGTGTGTGTGTGTGTGTGTCTGTGTCTGTGTCTGTATGAGTGATTGTCCCTGACACTGTATGTGCAGCTCTTTCTCTCTGTTTGTGTGTGTGCCACAGAAAATGGATTTAGGCAGATGATGTAATAGTTTTTGTCCCCCGTGTGTGTCGCTCCGCATGAGCAAAAGGCTTCGGAGTTCACTGACGTACACGGAGCGTGTTTGTGTGTGTGTGTGTGTGTGTGTGTGTGTGTGTGTGCGTGTGTGTGGCAGGCAATTTAATGAGATGCATCCTGTGTAATAAAAATACAGGAAGGTGATCAGCTTAGCAAAACCCTAATCCTTAATTGTTTAAAGTGCTGTATTAAAACGTCATCTTTAATACAGAGCTGAGGGTTTTGTGGTTTATTCTTAGAAATAGTGAGCTGGGAAAGCTGTGACCGACCATTGGAGATGGATTTTTTCGCCAAGAGGTCCTCATTTTAACAACCATTACAGCCAATAAATGAAACAAACAACTTAGTATAATCAAAGCTGACATCACTTATCGCTCTGGAGGAAAATCTGTGAAATCCTTCATCCTGAACATTCATCAGCCTTGTCTGTATTTCATTGGCTCGCTGCTCTGCAGTCGCCAAGCTGCAGTGCTTAAGCATCTTCCCCCAGCTGAGAGGACAAAGGAAATGTGTAGAGTGGTGCTGTTTGTGAAAATACAGCTACATACAGTCCATTTCTATTTAATTCAATAAACGTATGACCCGCAGTGCAGCGTTTCCAGCAGAGAGACGGATTAGAACACATTAGATAACAGAGAGAATCAATTGACCTTTGCTGCTCCAATTTTCCACAGCCATGTAAGTAACATTTCCATGACGAAGAGAGGATGGGGCCTCTGTGCCGCTCTGTAGCGTACGAGGGGCTTTTTAGCAGCGGGATGGAGAAAAATGAAATTCAAAATGCGTGTTGTACAAGTCATGCACAGATAGTCCCGCTTTCTCCAACTAAAGTTGGAGTTTAGGTATTTTAAAATCAACTCAAATGAATAAATAAAGCTAAAATGAACTTTCTGCAAAATACATTACAGTATATGAGATGGTCTTGTATTAAGCTATGCTAATAATGACATGGCTCTGTGGCAATGTCAGTCCACCACTGTGGTCCAGACCTAACTATCTCAACAGCTATTCATTGTAGTGACATTTTGTGGAGACATTCCTGATTTCCTGGACGATTAAACCTTTCTGATTTGGTAACTTTTCCTCTTAACGCGACATTTTGATCAATTAGTTAACACTAGCATGCTAAACTAAGGTGGTGACCTTGGTAAACATTACAGCTACCTCAAACATCATTGCGTTAGCATTGCAATTGTGTGCATTTTAGCATACTGATGTTAGCAACTAGCACAAAGCACCACCCTGTGTTGCTTCAAAGAGCTGCTAGCAGGGCTTTATTTTGTTAGCATTCATTCTCTCACTCCAACAGGTGCCTTGTGTTCTTTATGTCGTAACAGTAATAATCACGTCATGTCTTATCGAAGTCGTATACCATTTTGCTTTAGCAAGATGTATTTTTAGCATATGACTTCATGTCAATCGATTCCCTCTCTTGTGCAGCTCTGATGATGTGCCGTTACCAGCCGTAGTGGTATTCTGTTATTGTTTTGGCCCATCCTGTCACTGCCGCCGCCAAATGTGCTGTTTTTCGGCAGCTGATTTCCGAAAACAAGACCCGGAGGACTGTGGTGAAAATGTATTGCCTAAAAATAGAGCAGAGCCGGTAGCTAGTTTGTCAGTGTTAATTATGCTAATGCTCACACCTCGCCAACGCACACCTACTCAAAAACAGGTGGCCTTGATGTCGTGAAACATCTGATATATATTTATATCCAGTTCAGAGAATTTGGTGAATGCAACTCAGTGTAAAAATATGAAAATGACCCAAGCTCTTAAAGAGGAGAGTGTCTGGTAAAGTGTCCAGGGAGACGGCAGCATAATCTCCCTGTTCCATAAGACGCACCACCATTTGAATTAATAGATATTATAATAAGTAATCTTGGTTTAGCCGGGTAAGAGCCTCCACAACTGTGTTTGTGTCCGAGACGGTTGAAGACCACCCCCCGGAAGATTCTGCATGACCCCAAAAAACAATGAATAGCAACAAGCAGGGACTGCTAGTTGGTTGATATTTTGGGGTGTTAGACTTTTTTTTTCTTTCGCCTTTTAACATAAGCCGGTAAAAGTAAAAGGCAACTGCTTCATAAAATATTTAATTAAGATTTCAACAGAAATACCCCTGACTGCTGGCCTCAGAGTGTATAAAAAACATGAATCCAGAATTCTAGCAAACTTTTTTTCTCAGTTCACATATTGATTTGCACTGACTTAAGTTTATATATATATATATATATATATATATATATATATATATATATATATATATATATATATATATATATATATATATATATATATAAATTTAAGGAGCAACGTTGTTCCTGTAAAGCCAGGTTGGTCTTTATTCACTGTTACAATATTTAAAAAGCAAAAGTAGCATCTGTGTACATTCAGTATACCTTCAGCAGCTAGCATAGCATAGAAGTGCTGCTGCTTCTTATTGATGTGCTAACGTACTCCGCTAACATTAGCTCCACAGGGTTTTTAGGGAGAAACAACATTTTAGAAACGTATATCTAGGTCAATTAAGGCTGTAGCAGCAAAACTACTGAGTGTGCCAAATTGAGCAACGATGTGTTTAATATCCAAATATCCAATATTAATAATATTTAATATTGTTTAATATCCAAAAAAGAAAATTTCCTGCGCAAAAGGAGAGGTCACGTTAATTTTCTGTATGATCACATATTTGAATATACGTAACGCAGATGTACGGTTTAGCCACCTGCTGTACTTTCAATGCTGTTGGAGCCGTGCATCAGAAATCAACATCTGAGCTTGTCTGCACTGCTACAGATTGTTGCTATCAAATACATTGAAATCCAGCTTCCTGACTTCCATACAGCTTTCCAGAGTTGTTGTTGTTGTCGCTGCCTTTTGCTTCAATAGGCTTCTTGATACACCTGGATTTGCCTTGTGATCTTTTCCACACCCCCAACCCTCTCTGCATTTCCTCTCTCTGATTCTTTGAGAGGCTCCAACATGATCCAAACTGCTTTTTGAGAAGGATTTCAGATTTCCTACAAAATCTGATATACGTTTGTGTGTGTGTGTGTGTGTGTGTGTGTGTGTGTGTGTGTGTGTGCGTGTGTTTGTGCGTGTGTAAAAGACACACACAGAAAAACAGAGACGGAGTGGTGTTTTGTGTCTGCGTGTAAAGAGTGTGTGTGTAACAGTATAGACGTCTATTTTAATCATGGAATGAAAATGTGAGTCTGTCTGAGTGCTCGAGTCTTCTTCTGCGACTTGCTTGCGTGTGTTTGTGTGTGTGTGTGTGTGTGTGTGTGTGTGGGTGTGTGTGTGTGTGTGTGTGTGTGTTTGTTGGAAGTGCACGGGTCAATTGAGGTCTGCCTTGTAGCAGCCCAGGACGTTTCCCCAGTTCTGTTTATGCTAGACTGTGCTGACCCGCCGAGCGCCCCGCAGCTGTCACATGACCGTGTCCAGCCAGTCATACGGGACCCAGTGACGGAGCAGCACAGATGAGGCGCCGCGCTGCCTTCTGTCTACCTGCGTGTGTGTGTGTGCATGTGTGTGTTTAGTCCTAATTGTTGCACGGCTGCAATCCTACTGCCTCACTGGTGTTATTGTGTGTCTGCGTCGTTCTCAGGTCAGGCTCTGTTGGTGAAAATGTGTGCAAAACATGAAGCATTAAACGTCCTAGACATTAAAATTGTTCTCAGCTGCTCCGCTTTCGTGTTTTGTGTCCCGGTGCACATTGTTTCTCATCATCAATTTGATATGAAATGTTTTATAACAAACCCAATCAGTTTGTACTATTTTGCTATTACTGGCCAGAATATTTCATACCCTGCTATTTCCTGTGGCATAGCAGTCTTTAGACCGATCAGAATATTCTCACACTTCGCCTGAGAAGGTTCTTCACACATTATACTAATAACAATAATAATTGTCTCCAGTTTGTTATGCTACCATTGAGGTGCAATGTGTAAGATTTGGCACAGAAATCTACAAAAGAAATCACTAACCCAGCTGGCCCCCGACACCAACCTTTCTTGTAATTCACTTTTACCACAAGAGGCGATAGTGAGTCACTGTAGCGTCAACCTGTCAATCACAGTTAGCCCTGCCCTAAACATACCCTGTTTTGGTCTAAATCACAGGTCACAGGTTTCACTAACAGGCGGACAACGGTCCGGATATTACTCTCTGCATTTTACCCATCCTTAGTAATAAAGGAGAAATGTGCTGGCACCCTGGGAGCAACTGGGGGTTCAGTGCTTTGCTCAAGGACACTTTGACATGTGAACTGTGGGGAGACCAGGGATCGAACCGGTTACCTTGTGGTTTCAGAACGACCACTCCCCGTGAGCTACAGCCGCCCCAAAACTACTTATTTACAATGTTTACTGAGGGAATAATGTAAGTCAGTTATTTTCTCATAGACTTCTATACAATCTGACTTCTTTTTGCAACCGGACCAGCCTCTGCTGGTTAGCATAGAAAATGCAAATAATTCTCTCAAGCAAACTAATATCTTGGGAAAAGATATCGAGACAAAATGACAAAGCAATTAATTGGAAATTCATTGCGGATATGAATCATGAACAAGAATATCAACCTTCTAGATGGCATGAGTTCTGCCTTTTATTATTACTCTCGCGGTGAGCCAAAACACTGCTGATGAACACATTGCACCACGACAGTCGCCCCCCCCTAACTAACCAAACTACAGGTTTCTGAACAATACGCTCAATCTAATGAGCACCAGGACGGCTTGTTAGAACCTCAGGTCGGGTAGCATAGCCAGACGGCCTAACTATTGCCAGACACTGCCAGATGCCTGATAAGAAGCAAAGCAGTACAGAGGCCGTCTGCCAGCCGGCGAGATACCAACCGAGCAGTAATAGATATCCCAACAGACCGCCCTGCATTAGTTTGCTTACTGGCACCTGCAGTTTCAAGTAGCCGACATGGCGACATTATTATTGCTTTTCTGCCAACATCCCAACATTTCTGGAATGCAGTTCAGGGATAATTAGAGGCCTCGGCAGTAACAGTTGCCAGGTTACCGACAGGCAACCATTTTGAGAAGTCCGCAACCGATTTTTTTGGCGCTTTTGGTCTCCACATTACAATGTAAACATTAAGGACAGCAAAACGTTCACCCAAAATAAATCTATATATAGAATCGCATCACATTGCTGATGAATATTGCCCTTAGGATCAGAAGTTTTAACTTCCTGATAAAATACAACATAAAAGGAATTTTGTACGGTTACTGCAATGACGTTTTATTCTTTCGAGCCACATCTTCTTTATTAATCTAGTATAACTGCATAGTATCTCAATTTCTAAAAAAAAATATTTTTATCTTCTTCAACAACTGAATATGGCAACCAAATATCTGTTTTCAACAACCCAAAACTGATGCCCAGTTCCCAGCCTGCAGAAACCCTCTTTTAAAAGTTAGCATTGCGTAAGAAAGACACAGGAACTTTCCTTAAGATGTGAGTTGTATTCTGTCTTTGTCAAGTTAAGTCCTCAGTGGAGTTTGGGGGAGTCAGGACATGGTATGTGTTTCCCCACATTTCCGTTCGTTTAACGATACTTCTCGCTGCGTGTTGATCTTTTGAGCCCAAAAATCTACTTGGCCACAAGTCGATGATGCGTAGATGCAGTCCATCTGTTTTGTTATGCTGTTGATCCTCTTCGGCACAGCAGTTAGTGCGGTCTGTAAAGTCCACACACCTAAAGGCGGCGAAAATGGTGAAATCTTACCGTGAATGTTGAAGATTCCTTCACAGTGACATGTCTGGATCTCTGGAGCAATGGGAAGTCCATGTGTATGATGATGGCTTGCTCTACATAACATGGAGATTTGTTTTATTTTTATGTGGGTTGCTCAGTAGCTGTCCTCCTGGCCTCTCACATGAAAGAGTGTGAGACATTTGAAATAAAGCAGCCTGAGGTCTAAATATTTAAAATATATATAAAAAAACATATTCAATATTTTACAGCTGAAACTCTTATTACTTTTGTTTTCATCACCACTGACCTTCTAATGAATTCTATATCTACAACATAATCAAGTATTCTCTTTTAGGAATACATTTAAACGTTTTTTGTGTCTGTTGCGTTTCTTAGCCAACTAACGCTCGCAATCCCCCAGCGATCATAATTTTATTATGATGGATTAATAAACAATTTATGGGTCCCGTTTATCGTTTATCTTTGAGCCGTTGCCACAGTGTGTTAAGCCCTCATATGTGTTTTCATCCCGCCATTAAAAATAATGTCTGAACGCCGCCTCTTATGATAAGCTGTGCAAATGCAGGTCACTGATGAAACTGTAGGCTGGTTGTCTGATTCCTGTGAGACGTTGCGGGTGATTGTGATTAAAATCAAGAAATATCTTTGTGTTCATCGTTTTATTGCCAGATGTTTTTGGTCCGTGCTTGTTCAGGATCTCTGTGTCTATGAAAGCCATGAATTAATCGTGCGCTTGTTGCAGCTGCGTTTCCATCAGACGTCATACTAGCACAGAACACTGCTTCTCCTTTTCTCCTGCTGTCCGCGGCGACGGTTGCCCCGGTGACAGCATCCCTGAGGAGGACCGCGGAGAGCCAGCAGCAGAAGCATGTTTCTCTGCGTTGTTTCTTCTCATATAATGAGTGCATGAGGTTTACGTCTTAATGTTTTGTGCAACTTCAGTACGTTTTCTGCTCGTGAATGTGTGTATGAGATGGGAATTATGGCTCTTTTCTTCTTTTCCTTTTTGATTTGGAGGAGCCCTGTTACACTGACACCTCAAGAAGTTGGAATGGAACATGAAAAGCTCCGGATTCTTCTTTTGCTAACTACATAAAACGTATCCGAAGCCAAAGAGGCAGAAGAAGGAGTGATTATTCCTCGATTGTTGTTTTTACGCGCCCCTGGTAATGTTCTGTGAGGTATCGGTACGACCTGCAGCACACAGAGCATGACACAGCTTTTTTTGTCTTTTTGGGGACTGGTTGACTCAAACGCCCAGAATGTTTCAATTTAACAGCTGTGAAAAATGGCATTTTGGCATTTTCTCAACATTCTGTGACACACACGCGCACACACATGCACACAGACACACACACACGCACGCACACACAAACTCACTCAGAGACAAAAAGCAAAATGTAACCCAATCTCACGTACAGAAGCTGCAGAGATAATTGATTTATTAACTTTAAAACTGAATGAGAGATTGCAATCTTCACTTTCACAGTATGAAGTGTACAATTTTTCGGATCCCTTTCCCTCCACGTCAGTAATGTTTATGCAAATGAACATACTGGACTATGATATTTAACAATTGTGTTCTTAGCCCTTTTGGGCATCAAGTTGGAGAAATGTTTATGTAACTTAAATTCTGTAACTTTGAATGTTAACCACAAACAGGGTGTTTCCCCTAAAACAACTTTAACGTAAAATAAAAGTTGATTTGATAAATTAGTCATAGTTGCGACAACGACAATATGAGGAACCGTATCCAAACATGTAAACAAACATCATCAGCTGTGCTCTTGAGATCAGGCTAGGGATGTAATCTTTTAAAAGAGTAGTCTTGTAGTCGTCAGTCTGAGAAGAATACTGGCTGCCGTCCACTGTTTGTACTTTTTATACACAAAAAGCACATTTTATATTGTGATATTTACTGAAAAAGACCATAGACTGTGTTTAAGAAGTGGACATAGTCATCGTGAGCCATTGGTTTGTGGACTGCCGTTATGAAGCTTTGAGTTCTGCAATGTTGCTGTTGCTGTCCTGGATTACGTTCGTTCCCATTTTGCCTTCTTTGCATTCGGTAAATGGAAGTTACTATATTTGGAATGCGGAGGAGTGATGTACATGTCTCTGGAAGTGGCAGCAATCTGACAAACACTGTAAATGGTAAACTCTAAATGGACCATGATTTACTAAATGAACATCATGCTGTATTGAATAAGACTTGAAACTAGAGATTGAAAGCAAAAACTCATGTTTACAATGTTTACTGAGAACAAATCAAGAGAGAAATAGAGTCGTTTTCTCATAGACTTCTATACAACCAGAGGAGTTGCCCGCTGGTGGTCATGAGAGAATGCAAGTTTAAGTTACATCCTCATTGGCTTCACTAGACAAAAGCTGAGGTTGCCGCCTGGAAATGTCATACAGTGTAGACAACAGCAAGTAGGGAAAATTCAGCGCCCAAGTCAAATGAGGAGATATTATACAGGAAACCACACATTTAAGCGTCACAAATCAAACATTTCTCGTCCTTTGTGGTCCAAAACTTCGGCTCAAAACGGCACAGTTAGTTCACAGTCATGGACAGAATGCGCATAGTGGAAAGGTCCAAACCTATGTGTTTTTCTTTCACAATGTTAGAGACACCCAGGTATAATAGTAAGGGTACAATGTTACACTCCACTCATCCATCCTGACAGATGCTCTCTGCACTTTCTCACACAAACAGATGGACCCTCTCTCGATCACTTCGGTGCTGTCAAAGCGACATTCCAGGTCAGAGGAACCTGTTGCCAAATATGGAAACTCAGGAATGCCTGACAGAACCCAGTATAGCCCTCTCATTATCCTCCATTGATCTGTTTACCTGACCATCCATCCATTTGACAATCCATCCAAATTGCTTCCTGCCCTTGCTTCCACACAGACAGATGGATGCCCCGAATAGTTCCAGGAAATGGTTATATGTCCATCCTGTTGGACAGCATCCCCACTGTTGGACAAAGCCTACTGGCCTGGGACCATCTTTACTCCCACTGAGTCTCGTACCACAACGCTTTGACTTGTTACCAAAACTCCCACTCTAACCACTAAGGCTTTTCTTTTGAAGGGAAAAATTGTTGTATAAACAGATTGAATTTGTAAAAAGAATCCTATTGCTTCATCTTCCAACGCCTCGGAAATGACTATATTAAATTGTAGACGTTTAGGCAGCCTTTTCCAGTTCACATGTTGACAATAATATACAACTGTATCCTAACTGACCATCTTAAAACAACAGAGGGACTTCTCTCTACTACAAAGAAATACTTTGCCTGGTGAAGAAAGTTTCACTATGAAGCTGAAATAAGCAAAACAATAAATCTTAAGAGTAAGATTACAAAATAAAAAAAACATTAATATTAGTCTTGCAATTAGTCTGCAAACAATGGATATGTTGAGTGATTACATTTTTGGATTCAGTTAATGTATTTATATATGCCTGTTACGTTGTGACAGTGGTTACGTTATTATTATTTTTTCTAACCTTAACCAAACATTGACCACATGGAGTTCAGTGTTTATGCTGATCCAAAATCTATTCATGTAATATATTATTGGTTCAGAATCATCACTATACAATGTATACAAGGTTTGCGGAAATGGACAACAACAAAATTCTTTCTGGCAACTACATTGTCGTGCTCGCATGCTGGTATTTGATTTGATATACTATGGTCCTCATCTTATTTGGGGACCCAAAACGCTTGCTAATTAGTCACAGTGGCTGATGGGAATGTTGTTAGCCTTGCCAACCATCCTCCATAGAGCCATACATAGTGCAGCCAAAGATCTTTCAAAAAACATATTTTCTGATACAAAATGTGGCAATTCTAACTGTGAGCGAGACATGTGAAAGACTCCTACCCAGCATGCAGGATGTAGGACATAGAAATGGGAATTTCAAATCAGTCAGCCTTTGCTTGATGTTGTTTGAGGCTGCCACCTCACAAAGTGAAGATAAGATGTGAAGCTTCACGTTAGCAGCTACAGTGCCAGTTGGCTGTAACCTTCTGAAAGTTTGACATTTTTGCTAACCCTAAATCTTGGAATAGGATGCCGCCAATCTGGACACACTTTTTTTTTCTTTTTCACACCATCTCAATAACTTTATGAATGGGGATGGTGAAAAAGAATGTTTCCCCATGCACAGCTTTCGGCACACTGTGTTCTTTTTCTTCACCGCTCTCTGAGGCTGGAGCAATGTCTGCCAGCACCACCACCTTCCTTACACTAATGAGGTGAAACTACACTGTCTTCATTATTACAGATCACGTGTATTCTGGACTGCAACCAAATCTTATAAATGAGACTAGACAGTCTGGTACAGCTCTAAGATGGAGATTAAGACGTTTATTATATTTCATCTGGCCTGTTTGATGATTACTATAATAAAACTTGCCACCAGTTGGCTAGTTGGCAGATTCAGCCAACCAGACTCCTCCTCCTGACTGAGTTTCACGGAGCTGAGGACCAGCTGGCTACAGATCATTCTCACACTTCCTAACCACCTGTCCTGCTCACAGTCAGGGTGGCAGCATAGATCAACTCTGCTTGGCACATACATACACTACATGGGACCGAGGAGGGCAAAGCCGTGGCTATGGACCAAAGATGTTGACCGTTATATTATCACAGGCTCCTGGGAATTAGTAATCTGAATGGTCCAAAATCTGCAGTGACCTGGCAAAGCTTTATAGCGTTGTGTTGGCATTTACAGAGATTTAGCAAGGCACCAGTGGGAACAATGCCAGCTGGCAAAGCACATTGGTCAATACAAAAAATGACAGAAGCCTAAAGCTCTGTAAATTGCCAGTAGCGCTTTGTGCACCATTTCTATGTGTTAATTCTCTTAATCTACTATAAGCGGAGTGTACATACACAGAACTTGGCACCAAAAAAAGTCCTCTGTGTGTTTTTGTCCAAAAAGATAAAGCAGGTCAGTAATGTCCTGATCCACATTCATCCGTTTTTATCCACACTTTCTGGTCTCCCATCCATCTCTCCAGTCCATATTTGTTCTCAGTGGAGGTTCTTCTATCCTAGCGTTTTGTCAGAGATCTGATGGTAAAGTCACATATGTTGCTCTCAGCCAGAGCAGGTGGCTAGCTGTCGGAGGAGAACACACTCAAAACTCTGCTAACAGCTATGCATATGTTGTAGTCGTTCGAACCATCAGCACATTTATGCATCCCTCCATTATCCATTCATCCTTTTATTACTTCCTTTCAAACAAATTGATTCCTAATAGCTATCCGCAAGCACGTGTTCATTTTCTTTTGATTGCGGGGCCCCATTATCAAACCAGTTTCATTGTTTCTAATGGCATATAAGGGTCCGAAGAAGAAACATATAGACTTAGGGCAAGAATCACTAGTACAGTGTATGTAGGTACAAATAAAACATTCAAGATGCAAATATATAAATCATTAAAAAACTAACCAACATTAACCAAAAGAAACAAAAACATATGAATAAATATAGAAATCCAAGACAGTGTGAGTTAAATAGCAAAATCAGAGCAGGCAAGCTCATCAATGAAATGCAAGGAGATCAATTCAATGTCAGCTCTTTAGGGAAGTGAGTAAGAGTTCAGTTGTATTGTTAGTGAGTCCGGTAAGCCTAACCGTGCTCCTAAATTACTAAGGATGGGTTAAATGCTGAGAGCAAATTGTATGTATGTAATATTATGACGTGACTAGATTCAAGAAATTAGACTGCCGCTGCCTGGAAAGGCTTGCTGCAGACAAAAATGCTCCATTTTTTATTTAAAGTGCACCAAATTCAACACTGTACTCCATGGGGTCCTCCGCAATACACCCACTCAGTGTAATGCCGATCGGATGGACGGTTCTCTAGATGCTCCATAGTTAGATATTCTGAATGAAAAGACGCGGTTCTTAAGGGTTCACTTAGGGGCAGCAGAAAATGGTCATACTATCACCGTTCAGTTGTTACAGTAAACATTAGCAAATGATTGCCTATACCCTTCCAGCAGAAGCAGAACAACAATAAGCATGAGTTTAGAGTCGTGTTTCTATATGCTGATGCTGATGCTGATGCGAGAAAAACCGTTGGGCCCGGAAAACTAAAACAATGCGCTAAAAGATGCTAAAATGCTCCGTAGAGCTGAGGGGAACGGCAGTGTCGGATCAAAACTCTCTGCAGGATTATAAGTACATGAGGCCTTTGATGCGTTGATTACACACAAAAAAGGATTAGCTCAGGTTTAATATCCCATTGAGCTTTGGTATTGTCAGTGCAGAGAGGTCCACACGTTGTCCAAGGTTTTAGGATTATGACAGCATTCTTGAAGCATATTTATTTTCCAAAATTGATGAAATACATGTGAGCAGCAGGTATTCCGTTTCGCGTCACCATCTGTTTGGAACCAGTCAAAAAAAAAGAGCTGTCGTGGTCCTGATCGAGATAAATTGCCACAAAAGGCAATATGATATTCCAGTTAAGTTTTAACAAGCGCGTCGCTGTACTCTGCGGTAATCGCCCCAGCCGTTTCGAGCTTTGTCGTTTTCTGCTTCCTCAAACTGACAAATGCAGCTCTGGATGCCGGTACTAACGCACAACGCTGACCAGGAAAAAAAAAAGGCAGAAATTGAAATAGACAACGGACTCCTTTTCATTTTTTGATGACAGTTGTGATGTGACACCTTTTGACGAGGGGGCAGACTGCACGGTGGCGGTAGTTAAAAGCGGGGTGGTGAAAGCCTTTATAGCAGGTGTTCCGAGGATATGGAGCAGCTAAGCCCAGAGCCGCTTCTGTAAAGCCCCTCTCGGTCAGAATCACTGTCTTTTAATTAACCAATCCTCCGCAGAGACTTGAGGGAGCGTGGGAAGTGTGCAATGCACACTAAACAATTCTGAAAGCTGAAATGAGTGTGTGCTTCGATCCAATAGAAGAAGAAAAAGAAAGAAAATATCAGCTTTACATTGAAAGAGAACTGATGAAACTGGACGTCAGCCTCGAGTGACGCCTGAACAGAACCTCTCTGCTCCAGAACAAACGAGCACATGCGGTAAAATGCGTCGCTCAGTCAGCAGCGTTTATTTTTTTTCGTCCTCATCTTTGCAAGGTGCCTTTGATACTAAATGTATTAGGCAGGATAATCGCCTCAGTCTGCCAAACCTTTATGGAGATGAAGGCTGAAGCTAAAGGTTTTGACTGGATGCTATCTTTGCTGGTCCATTTCCATGTATCTGACTCAATTGATGTAAAAAAAAAAAATTAAATAAAAAAGAGACTCTATGAAGCTGCCATTACTTGCATAACTCCAACCAAACTTTGCTCGAAAAATCAGTCTCATCAATATTGGTCTGAGCTGTGAGTCCGAGTGGTTGAGTATGCTCCAGTAATAATACATCCACGGGGCTTGCATGGCTAACCTAACAGATTAGATTAGTATCTGTGAAATCACAGCTGATTAGGGTGTGTGTGTGTGTGTGTCCTAATTTATGCACTCTGGAACATCTAAATTAATTCCCTATGCTTTATCCTCTAAAACATAACTGACCTACTTTAGACATTATTACTATTTTTCCACCATCGCAGTTTTTTATTTAATCCCTTTGGGTAAGTGTGTGTGTATGTGTGTGTGACACAGAGGAGAGAAAGAGGAAGAATATGCACATGTGCACTTGCCAAAAGTGTGTATGCTCCCATGATGAGTCTGTGAGAGCAGATCAGTTTTAAATCTCCTGGTGGTCAGACAGTTGCGGTGGCATTACGAGGACTGATGATTCAAGGGCTCCAGCGCGTGTGTATGTGTGTATTTGTATGCGTGCATGCATGTGTGTTTTTATGTTTATGGAAGGGCCACATGAAAGATGAGTAGCTGAATATCTGAGACTGGAGTGGGACAGATGAGACAGACGAGACTGCTCAGAACACCTAATTCAACCCTATTTCTTTTCTTCCCCTCATCCATCCCTTCCTCCATCTCCCTGCCCTGCTCCCTGTTTTACAGCTGAGGGAGGCCACCAAGAGTCACTAGGACAGGCTGTCATGGCTCGGGACCCCACAGCATCCCCCAACCTCTCAGCCATCCGCCTGACTGGATACACACCTGGGGCGAAAGACAAAGATGCCGGACCCAGGCGCTGGCCCGGGGTTAGCGTTTTTGCCGCGGCCCGAGCGGCGGTTTGGACCCAAGCGGTAGCGGGAGTGCGCGCCGGGGCAGATGGCGCCGTCTTCACGGAGACCCGGGCTAAAGCCGGGGCTGAATGGAGTCCCGTGGAGGAGGAGGAGGGAGGCCTGCCAAGTGTGCCCAGGGACCCGGTTGCCTGGCCGGAGCAGCGCGGTGAGGGCCAAAGAGAGCGGGTGGCCCTCTCATTGGCCCCCACCGATGGGCTGCCAGCACCAGCACCGAGAAAACCTTTAGGGCTGCTGTCTAAAGCTGCTTGGACCAAAGGCACCTCTTTATCCTCATCCAAAGCCTCCTCCTCTTCCTCTTCCTCCTCAACTACAACAAAGGCGTCCTCTTTGCCCTCCTCCTCCTCCTCCCCGGCCAACAGAAGAGACAGTCAGACAGCGAGACCAGACAACGTCTCCCTGGTCGTCGTCGACAGCAACTCCTCCAGCAGCAATAGCAGCTACAGTTTGGGTATGGTGCAGCATTCTTCTGTCATTTAAACCAAATTCAACTTTGACTTTCATATTGTCAGTACTCTTTCACCAAGCCCCCCCCCCCCCTCACCACCTTCCCCAAACAGCAATCATAGCTTAGCAGCAGCTGGCCTGTCAAGCTCTGATTTCTCTACATGCAGAAACGATGCTCACAGGGCTCTAATTAGAGCTGCACTGTGCGTTAGAAGAGAGTGGAGGGTGCTGTCTCTTTTCTTAGCCTCTCTCAACCCAAAAAGGCAAGAGCAAAAGTGTATGGAATGCATTCATTCCTAATCATTAAGAGCACACTGGAGCAATGAGCAATGTTTTTATCTGGGATATGTAGCATCAGCCTTTAGCACAATATCATGGATAATTAGCCATCAAGTGCATATGCTTACGACTCTTTTACTGCTTTAAAAGCAGGGTTGATAATCTTCATGAAAAAAATCCTGACATAAATCAAATGCTCTGGCAAAAAAAGAAAGAAAAACTACGATATCTGTGGCTGTAAGACCATAGTAAGCCACTCTTGAAAGCTAGCGCTGCGAGCTAGTTTAAAAACACTTTCAGAAAATTCACCAACCCGCCGTTTAAAATGAGTTGGCACAAAAGACATACATGTCAGCTGACAGGCAATGCTGTAGAAAAGTAACGACAGGTGAGCAAGTTAATAAAATTAAAACCCTGCTTTTGTGTAAAAAAACATCCAAAGGTGTTGGTAAAACTATCAATGCCTTTGAGAACTGAATATATTCCAGAGTAAAATAAAAGCTTGACAGCGCTGCAACAGTGCACAAGGGGGTGTGGTTTAGCGAGCGGTCAGCTGTTTTGAGCCTCAATCGTCATCGTCATTAACTGCTGTCATCACGATGTTATTTTCAGCCTTTGCCATCATCATAGCCACCTAAACAACCATCATCATCATCATCATCATCATCATCATCATCATCATCGTCATCATCATCATCAGTTTGTCATCACCTTTCATCATGTTGTCACCATCATCTTTGCCCTCGTCCTGTTGCCCTCGCCCTGTCCCATCCCACTACCTCCATGTCTCCTCCACCTCCTTCCGCATCATCACCACAATAGCGCTGACATCAGCAACAAGGTAATTCCTCCAAGTGTCCTTTTTGGCGTCCGACGCAAATGCGAACAAATGCTGGCGTCGCATGGAGTCAGCGTCACGGTCGCAGTACCACGCGTCCTCGGGTGGCAATGGGCGGGGAAGGTGAGATGGGGGATGTGGATCTCTCTCTGTCTGAGAGGATTGATTGCCTCCCTCTTGCTCGCTCCAGCCTCAGTCACGCCTCTCATCGAACGTGCTTCTGATTTCCCCGCGTTAGAGGCGATTTAGATGGATTAAATGAACCCCCTGACATTAAAATGCTCCTCTCGTTTACACATTAGAATTGGATTTCCATTTCTTACGGGCATTTTTGAACTAATGCGCTCTTTCTCTCATGTACTTAAAAATGAGGATGGATGAATGTTAAATGGATCTTCGCATGCATCTTGAATGCAGCAGCACCTTTAAGAAATAAAAAATAGATACCAAATTTCCGAGTCTAAGCTGGGTGCAGATGAAAGCAGGGTATCGTGGTTTATTAGGTTCACACACTACACCATATTGCTCCTATACCAGCCTCATTGTTAGACCCGTCTCTATGGTCACTATCACATAGTATCATGTTTTATATGTTGAAGGACAAGGTTGGTGATGTGTCTCTTTTCATTATTTTTAATATATCCAATAAGGAGACCAAAACCAACAATTTGGTAGTCCGACTCTGACATTCCGAGCCCATTAGTTCTTCATTTAGTTTTTTTAAAACCGGCTAACTGATTTCCCAAAACAAGCTGGACAGTGTAGTTTATAACAAACGTTACTAAAACGGGAGGAAATGCTGCATTGGTTGGGAACTATTTTCAGCCACGTGTTTGGTTTCGTGAGTATTCGTGGCGCCGAGAGACGGTGTATGTGGGATGGACTCAAAACGAGCGTGTGTGTGTTCATGGGAATGAAGTCATCCAGTGCAACAGTGTGACTCATCGCTGTGTTTTTGATAGTGTTGGACAACAATGCTGCTCTGTAACTCAGTGGAATAAGCTGCGTCAGGCTTCACAGATGCTTCATGTCGAGGGTCGCTTCGTTGTTGGTTTTGGTCTTTTCAGGGGATTATTGTCAGATAAATACACAGAAGAATATCCTTTATTACCATTGATTTTCCTATTCTTTCCCCCCTGCAGAGGAGTCGGTGAGCAGCCTGCCAGCCTGGGATCTCCCCACTGTCCCCGAGTCGCACCTGTCCACAGTGGGCGACCACGACATCACACTCCCTGCCAACGTCACCAGCCCATTCTCCACCCACCAGTGGAACACCACCATGCCCGTGCGCACCAGAAACACCGTACGGCACACAACCACATCAACCACCACCATAGACACATCCCTATCACCCACCACCACCATCACCATCACCACCTCAACTTTACCGTTATCCAAAACGGCGGGAGCACAAACGCCATCGGGACCCAGTACAGTTTCTCCAACCACGAGCCCAGACACTGTGACCAACGAGAGCCTTCAGCTGACGACAGTAACCACGACGACGCCCTCAACGACCACTCTTGCTGTGACCACCGCTGAGATGACGACACAGGCGGCGACCACTGGGAGCGCTGTAACAGCATCACCAAATACAACCACCGCTGATACTACCGCCCGGCAAACAACAAGCCTCAAACTGACCACGGCGGCTACGACTCAGCCCACAACCACCACGACGACCACACCTGCTACTACCACCACCACTACTACGGTCGCCCCAACCACCACCCCCCCAACCACACTCCCAACTACCACCACCACCACCACGACCACTACGCTTCCCACCACTACAACCACTACAGCTGCAACTACTACTACTGCTGCTACCACCACTACAACCACCACTACGACCACGACAACAGAGGCACCCGCCACCACCGTCTTCATCCCAATCGAAACCACGGCGCCGCCCACCACGACCACTGAACCTCCCTCCAGTACCAGCGCAGAGGAAAGTCCTCTACCGTGCAACGTGACTGAGAAGTTCTGGGTCAGAACAGGTACGAGACTAAAACATCATCCTTGGAAAAATCGTTTTTCAATAATGAATAGAGGAGATATTCCATTTCAGAGACTCAGACATAATGTAGCTTTTTATGTCCAAGATGTAATTACACACACAGAAATTAATTAGAACTTGCACAAACGCAGGGGCAGATATTCTCCAAGCATAAACACTTCTATTGATAGGAAGCTGGAGACCGTAGCCTTTGATTACATTGAACAGAGATGCTGTGATACTGAAGCCTTTACTGTTTATTGCAGCAGCTGCTAAGTAATCAAGGAGACATTTAACCCGAGGCCAAAGTCCAAGCTCCTGTTTTATGTAAATATTATTTCCATGTTCTTATTTTAGGCAATAATTGGGGTCAAAGTGAGATTTTTCAAAGAATGTCAAAAAGCCAAATATGAACTCAGTCAATGACCTCCAATTTTGAAAATGTTTTCCTCCACAGTTCTGTCCATTGAGCTGCGTAGGAACTGCCTGGATCTGATCCTGAAACAGAACCTATCTAAAGGACTGAGCCACGCCCTGCAGAGAGCCCTGAATGACTCCGCAGCCAATGCACAGGTCAGTGTCTCGTCCAGCTGTAGTAACCACAGGCTCGTGTGTAAAATGTCCAACTTACACAGCAAGTGACCAGTCAGCAGTTAAGAAGAACAACGTCAGTGGCTTCTTCGGAATATTTGCAAATTAGTCAATAATAAGAAGCAGTTTTATCACAATAATTTGACTAATCAGGTTTCTTTGAAGCCAGTAACTACACGTCATATGCTAGTAAACATAGGTCAGTGTTTAGTAAACACAGGTTAGTGGGTAGTAAATTCAGATCAATGGATGATAAACATAGGACACTGGCTTGAGCTTACAGGGTCCAGTAATCACAGTTCAATGTGTAGTAAACAAAGATGCCTAACACAGATCAGTGTCAGTGGGAAATAAACACAAGTCACGAGTCTATTAAAGTTGAAATAAGCACTTTTGTTGCCATTGGTCCAAAAGTCATTCGGCATATTGTAATTCATATGTCCTAACTTTTATTTTGGCTGAATTTATATAACCCGTCTCTTTGACGGAGTATAAGGACACGCAGACGGCGGTAAATTCCTGGAGGAAGATATTAGTAAACGTCGGTGTGCAGGTCGACTCTAAACGGTCGTTGCGCCACCTACTGTCCTGGCGTATAGAAAAGGCGGGAACTATAAACCAAAACAAGTCCGTCGATGCAACTGCGTGGCCAGCCGCAGTTGTAGTTGCAAGAGTGTATATCGGCCTCAATGCAAACAGCGTTTGGAATCTGAATAGAAATAACCTGTTGAACAGTGTTTTGCTCGGAGAGGTTTCTGTCACACACACGCAGACACAAACAAACAAGATGATGGAAAATGAATCCAGAATCACTGATTCGTTTCCGCAGGTGATCTTTGTACTATGTTGCGAATATTAATATTTTTTGTCTTTAAATTGTCTTTTTAAAACCGCATCTATTTCTTCTTCATCTTTTTAAATGATCACCCCCTTAACTCCCTGATCAGATCAGACCTAATCGCTCCCTCCGTTTAAGTCCATTGATTTTCTGCCAACCTGCCTGTCTAGCCTGTCTCCTTGTCCCCTTGCCTCTCTCTCTCTCTCTCTCTCTCTCTCTCTCTCTCTCTCTCTCTCTCTCTCTCTCTCTCTCTCTCTCTCTCTCTCTTCTCTCTCTCTTTTTCTCTCTCTCCCGTGTCGTTGTCTGTTTTTCTGTCTTCATCATCTGCCTGCTTTTTCTATTTTTATCCAGTTGTTTGGTAGCCTGCACCGGGGGTGACTCAGTGTCTCTAAGCTCCCGTCCACTTTCATCTACCCCCTGCGACACACAAACACACACACACACACACACACACAAACAAATTATTCTTAAAATTTAATATCTGGATCAGTCAGTTGAGAGACAAAGAAAAGCCACGATATGCACGCAGTGTTTTGAGGCATTGTTGATGGGCAAATATTGGCCTTCAGCGGCGGTGGGGATCGTCAAACAGCATGAAATTAGCATACAGCGGTATTTAATGTGTTGTATCATTGAACAATGTGGTTAACCATAATTGCGTGTGAAAATTGGCCAGTTTTACAGCTTGCAAAATGTTGGCTGGGAGCAAGAAGTGACAGCAGGGGGGGCCAAGGGCAGATCTGGTCGGCTTTAATGGATTCAAGTATGCAAAACAAAGGTGGAATAAAAACCTAGCGCCTTCTGTAAGGTGCAGGGTCGCCCTCAGAATATATTAGACCCAAGGCGAAACTGGTAGAAGGAGCGAGAATCAGAGGAAAAGTTGAAGTTTATTCATCTGCTACTTCAGCACCATGGACAGTGCCTCAGATTTCTTAGTTATGCCTGATTGATATACCCCTGCCGTGCACAAATTTGTGCAGACTCCTAAACTGCCCTTCAATTCCTTCGTCATGTGGTCTCTGATTTATTGGATAGGTTTGATTCAATAGTTCCGTTTGGTACAACGGCAACTCAATGGCTGGAAAAGGAAACTATGGGAGAGCTGGACGGTGAGGGGTAGCTCCTGAGCCTGGCATTGATGAGGTTGTTGATGTTGTAACAGATCTGAAGTAACCATATATGGTCATTTTCCTCACAAAGTATTTCAATGAGTGCCCTAAGGGTTATTTATCTATATGAACAATTCAAAGGCTTTATTTTCAACGATTTGTTTACCTTCTGTAACTATTGATTACTGTCCAAGAGTGCTGTCGGACACAGATTACTATTAGATAATAATAAATTTAAAAAAATGTCAACTGTATATTTATGAGTAGGGTCTATTACAGGATGCAGGTTTTCTTATTCCTCTGGATAACTCTGCGGATCAATGCAAAAAAGGCATCTTCTGGGGCATGACTCAGCAACTTATCCCGACTTTAGTGAGCCGCATGCGTGCGCTAATAGACACACGGTATTGTCGTCGTAACCTACTTGTTAAGTAGGCATTGTTTGCAGTTTAATTCTTCCACAGAGCTTCTAGATTGTGGATGACTTCAGGAGCTGATTGGACATTATGTTTTTTAATGATACATGCTGTTTTTATTCGCTGAGAACGTTTTTCATTTCGATGGAAACGTTACCGGATGCGAGTCTACTCTTCAAAATATCTACATTAACCACATTTCTGAATGATTTTTGAATAACAAATTACACAATATCCTTATATATAGGCTTTTATATTTTTTTATTACAGGATTATTCACTGTTTATACACATGGACAAAAAAACTCCCAGGCAGGTTAATAAAATATGTATGATTACGCGTGGTGTTATGAAACACTCAGTGACCAGTCACGGATGCTGCATGGTATGAGTTATAGTTGTTAATGAAGATGAAAATAAACAGAACGCTGTGATTGCCGAGGAGAGGAGAGGGACGAGAAAAGAGCCATAGTAAGAACAGCTGCAGCTGCTCCAGCGTGGACGGAGGTGGAGGGTGGATGCAGGTGGGCGGTGAATGCGTCCAGAAATAAGAGCCTTGACTCACCGCCGATTGTTGTCTGTGTGTGTTTTTCCAGGACACAGTTAGTCAGATTTATCACTGTTGGAGGCTCAAGCTGAACTATATCCTTAAGGCAGATAAAAAAGAAGGGGGGGATTATAAATACTCTTAGTGAACCCATAGCAAGATACAACATGCATTTGGGGATGCACTCCATCATCTTCATCTTCTTGATTCATCTGGTAGCACTGATTTCTCTTCCGATACGGTTTTGTCTGGGTCTTCTTTGAAATAAGAACACAAATACTCGAGATGTACTGGCATACACATGTGTTTAGGGTACGTGAACACAGTCTCTTTTGGAATACAGAGGAAAGCGAAGAAAAAAAAAACACAAAAACTTACAATTTACCTTCCCCCTTTCTCCCCACCGCAGGTGGAACACGACGACTGCAGCCCCCACAACGTGACGTTGGCTTACTACGTGACCAGCGGCAAGACCGTCTATGTTTCTTCCCGGGTGGTCGAGGCGCTGCACGTCTACGGTTTTGACAAGCTGCTGTCAGACATCCGGCAGCACACCCCGTCGGTCAAGGCGGTCCTGGTTCCTGTGGCAGGCTGGGTGCCCTCTCCGAGCATCCACCTGCAGCTAAAAACAGGTGATGGAACCTGACAGAAAAAAACGAGTTTAGATAGATCGACCCTAAGAATCAAACAGAAGTGACACGCCAGTGTTTATAACGAAGGTAAAGAAAAACGGATCAGGAAAAGCAGTGGTTAGAGATGTGCAGGGAAGAAGAGGAGGAGGGAATGAGAGTACAGGGAGGTAGACACAAGGGACGAGTAGAGCAGAGACAAAATTAGAAAATTCTGATTACATGTCTGCTCTCCTTTACTCTTCTCTGATACCCTAAATCCCATACAAACTCCCATGATTGCAGAGCAAAGGCAAATTGGTCCATTCATTTAGTCAGTCTCTTAAGCCTCTTAAAAAACACACACACACACACTTTGGCACGTGTGCGCGCACACGTCAAAGTCGGGTCTTGTGGGAACATGGGGGAGGGAAATCGGTGCAGTTAACACAATACTATTCAAAGATACAGCCACGGAAACAGATTGTTTCCATTTCTAAAATAGGAATTATTATTATTTTAAATCATGCTGGTGTCGATTCAGCTCACTACACATAATTTGGTAGATTTTGCAGTGGTGTTCAAAAGCCACACAGTAATTCATTTTAATTTCAAGCTGCATTATTTATCATCTTTACATTACAAATTTAAATGACAGTACAGTACATGCAATACAACAGGGGTCGCTCACAGAGACACAAGTCACGCAGCTCAATTGAGCGTTACAGTGTTTTTTTAGCTCAATGTTTTTGTTCCAAACTTAATGTTGGCAGCTCACCGATGTGTTTGCTCACATCGTTGCCATATTAAGTTCATAAGGTACATCACTGTTGACAAAAAATAATGATATAACAACATTTGAATGAATTAATGCTGCTTTAAATCTGCCTCACGCATCGAGGGACGTCCTAAACATGGAAGCTTTAACACCCGATGGGAAACAATATATATCTACGTTGTGTCCTCAATGTTTTCAGATAAATGGCCAAGTAAAGTATTTCATCGCTGTCAGTGTGATGCATACCGCCTTAAAGACGATCCCCCTGCTCGTGTGCAGCTGTGTATCAAGTGGGCCCTTTAGGCGAGAATAAAAATCCATTTCTGGCTTGTTCGGCTCATAAACCATAAATACACAGCATATGCCAATTCACCATCCACAGCACAATTTGCATAAGATTATCAACTGGGTCAGCGCTGTTTGTGCCTCCAATGTGTCGAAGACGACGAGACGAGGGAAGGGTGCAGAGTCTCTTTGCCTTTCTTCAGAGACGAGGGCTGCGCTCATGAGCACCACGACGTTTGAATGTAGGTCAGAATATTGTTCCACCTCTTCCTATTGGAGTTTGTTAAAAAAAAATAGGAAAAGAGCTGAGAAAGACAGAGCGCAGGGAGACAATGGAGGGCCATTGCAGTAAGAGGACTGAGACAACATTAATAACATCCGCCATAATCTGCTGACAGGCTCTCCTTTGTTTACCTTGTTCCCTCTTCAGTGCCTAACAACTACTCTTCTTCGCCGCTCTCATTCGAGATCGTGGCGATAATCCTCGTTTAGGTTTGTCGGTCACGAAGGAAAACGTGTGTCGAGAGCAACACTTTTATTGATTCTAAAAGCACTAACAGATTGTTTCATTGCTACGGATGCATTCATGGGGAACCATTGAAACGTAAATAATAATAATTATGACATGTAATATGTACTGAAACCTCATATTGATTATGTTAAAGAATAGACGTCCGAGTCTTTATACATCTTTATGCACTTTACTTTGCTCGCATTTACTTTCATATGGGAGTATAAAACCAATATATTTTATATAGAAGAGGTATAATTGTAAACAACAACCAACTGTTTATTTAATTAGAGATTCTAATGTTTTGAGATTTGACATTTTAAAACCGCATCAGTAATTACGTTAATGATTTTTATGGAGTAATTTGTTTTTCTGTTTTCTTTCCATCCCCGCTTGTTTTTGTGCTGTAATTATTCACACACTGAAAACAAAATGCCATTTCAATATCAATTAAACATCATTCCCGCCTCCCCCCGCAGTGTTGAGGTTCGTCGGCCCAACCGATAACGTCTACTCCTGCAGCTTCGTCCAGATGTTGGAGCAGCGGCTGGAAAACGCCTTCGACGAGGCTCAGGACAAAGTGCTGGAGACCTACAACCGGCTCACCGTGGAGGTACGCCGCCGGGGTCACGGACCGCCATGTGTGTCATGTGTGCGCATGTGGCCTGGCCTATCAGGCAAATGTGAATAACACAAAGCTGTCAGTCAAGATTCTGGACGCTCACAACAATACAGCAACTTCATAATAATAATCATTCCATGGACGGTCATACTAGTCACAAAGCTTTGGTAGCAACATGCACTGAAAGAAGGGAGTGACTTCCAGCAGCATAAGGCAGGTTTAGTTCCAGAGACACAATCAAAAGTAATTCTTCTACTGTGTCGTTTAATGTTAAAACCCTTTTCAGCTACTTTGCCTCCTTTTATTCCCAGCTTCTTTCTCATTTTCGGTCTCTATTCCGTCTGATCGGCAAGGTGCTCTCATGCCTGCAGGATGTACATGCACGCACCGTCATGATCATAAAGTGGGTCTCTGCAGGCAGAGGCCAATATAGGCTCCATTCATAATTCATCCTCTGAAATATTAACACTCATGGAGGAATGCGATGGGAGGTCCTCGTATCGTGCATGGACATCTGCTTTACTTCACTCAGTCACGTTGTTTTCAGAGCGACGATCGAGAAAAAAACTAAAACATTGTTCATTGAAAGTGTCATAGTGTGTCTCGACCACCGTTATGCATTCTTCATGGGCCATCTTCGCATGATACATAAGATGTTTCTGTATGAATGTTTCAATTATAAATGTGCCCCCGCCTCTCCTCCCGACCTCCGCCATTTGTGCTTGCCGTAAATAAATAATGTAAAGATCATTCCAAGAAAGCTGTGTTCACCCTCAGATCCAGAGCGTGTCCCAGGAGCCGGGCTCCCCGTCCGTCTCGCTGGTGTACGTGGTGAAGAACCAGGATGCCATACTCAACGGGACGATCTCCAGCGGCCTCCTCAACCAGCTGACCGCGGAGCTGGTGGGATACTTCCTGTTCTACCCACCCATGGTCATTGCCGAGCGTAAGTGAAACCACAATGCACCTTGAAGTTCGAAGGTGGAGATTCAGATTTGCAAATGATCTGCAAATGTTTTGAGGTTTTTTTTCCCATCCTGTAATGTCTACATGGTTGATAGCTTCTGGTCTTCTTCTCTCTTACCTTTTATTGGCACATTTCTAAATTTCTTTGTATGTTTCTGCAAAAAAGATTGATCGGTGAAATAGCGTGAAGCAGTAATGTGCATGAAGTCGCCCCGACTACTGCTTGTGCATGAAAATACCGAAAGTGGGAACCCTCTCATGAAAACATTGGTCCATAGCAGAGTGGTTCTTAAACTTCTTCTGTCATTTCCCACTTTGGAGGAAGAAAAACGTTCATGCCGCATGACCTCAACAAAATGGTTCCTGCTTCAAATAATGTTGTGCTTCATCAAATATAATAGAATAAAAAATTGCAATCACTTCCAAGTAAACTAGATTGCTCCATCAGACAAAAACAAATAAATGTGAAATCACTTTGTTAGAACAATGCAAATACAAGAAATAAAGAAAATGCTGTTGTTTTGCACTGAATATCTTTTTAAGACAATAACAATAAAGTTGTGAAAAACTAAACAAAAAAAACTTAAAATATTTGACAATAAAGAGTTTTACAGAGTTTTACACTGCATATCTTTTTAAAACAACATTAACGTGCAACCTGTGCAAAACAAAACAGAATTAGTCCACATATGAGTCATCCAGCTGTATCAGTATTAGTGACTGCAATGAGCTGCTTTCCTCTGTAAATCTTTTTAAAATGAGGTTACAGGCTCTCAATTCATGCTCAATGCTGAGCTTAAATCTAAAGAGGCAACAGCAGAAAAGCTGATCTCTCGGAAATTGGCCATCGCACATGCGCAAGCGCAACCTGTTAAAGTCAAAATGTAAACCTTTACACGAAAGTACAGGCATTTCGCCATGTATTTAATGACTTTTTGAAATACAACAAAAATCAGCATTTCCCACTGCGCCCCACCTGTAATACCAGCGCTAGAAGGAAACTGGAGTGTCAACGTCTGAAGGGGAGTGCCACTGATCAAGCGGAGGAATATTTAATGATAAAATTAGCCTTTTGAATTTTGGTGAATTGACCCCTTGAAAACTGGACCTCCAATTCACTTGATAACAAATCAGTATGGTTACTAGCAGTCAACATACGTTTATTGAATTTAATTCCATGTCAAGCTGAATGAGTTGGCACCGCCGCTCGTGAACATTTCTTTCTTCTCTCATCGCTTGTTTCTGAGCATTCAAAGAGACAAAGACCCGCTCTGCTCTTCTTACGGCTGCACGGAGAGACTTGGCATTGCCCGACCCGCCATTAACGGCGCATGGCCGCCAAATTAAAGTCCAGTCACAGTGCTTGATACTCATTGGCTTGATGGACCTCCAGGCCATCTTCTCAGAGGCAGTGCCGGGCAATTATGATGCCTCTGTAATTCGTCTCTGTAATAAGTAAAACGAAAAGGAGTAATTTATCTGTGGACGAGGGACGTGGCTCTGACAGTCGCAATGTGTCGCATTATGTTGTCTGACACGCCGCAAAGATGTTCCCGCCGTTGATGCTCATGTTCCTTTATTGTTCCAAAAGGTGACTTGTGAGACATAAACATTGTGCTTGTCCCTCTAACTTCTCGCTAACCCGACCAGCGGAGTCTCCCCCGTCACAAGGCCGCTGTTGCAGTTTGTTTTCTCACAGCAGAGCTCAGAGCTACTGAGAACCATTGAGTCCACTGCAGAGCAATGCATGATTCATACCGTAGCGTGTGTTTGACCTGGGGGAGTGCAAAATTACTCTATTTTGTGTAAGTGAAGAAGGATGTCAGAATATATTATGGCTTCCAGACTGAATAGAAGGATGTATTTACGAGTAAAAGTAGTTGTAAAAATGGATTTAACTTCACTGACATCCATTTGCTGCATAAAAGTTGATGGTGCAGGGCGGTTGGTTGGGGTGTAAAGAACTGGACTTTACACAGAGATGTGAGTCTCAGTCCGCGGTGTCAGTGTCACTCACTTGTTTAAAGCATTACTAATCATGTCTTCATTATTACCTTGTTTCTTGTAGCAGCAGTTTTTATTTTTTAGCAAACTCATAAAGCTATGGTATGCATCCTGCCCAGAAACAAGCCATGTATTTTCCTCAGGAGCTGGTGGAGACCAACAACTACATTAAAAGGAGTTGTTACAGGTCATAGCAGAACAATCTGCATAAACCTTAACTTCACATCAATATTGCTGTTGCTCCACGTATCTCATCAACATATATACTGGCCATAATCCGTACGTTTTCCAAAAATAACTTATTCCTTCTGCTTTAAAAGACCAATGTGTAGAATTTATGGAAAATTTATTGGTAAATATGGATAGAATATTTTTTCCTGTGACTTCATTTGTGCATCATCAACGGACATTTGTTGTGGACAATTGCTGTGTATTTGTTAGCTTAGATTGAGCCCTTCATATCCACATTCAGGTTCTCTTCATGGAGTCGGCCATGTTTTTAACTGCAGTAGCTTGTAAAGGAGCGGGGTTAGCGCAAGGGTATTTAGTTGGTTGCAATGTGCAACCTTACCAGTAGATGGCACACAATCCTACACACTGCTCCTTTAAGGTTGGAAAAAAAATCATAGTTTCAGTTCAATATCTGAAAGTTATTTCAGCCCATCTTGTGCTTCAAATCAACAATATTAATGACCAGGATCTTCCTCTAACATTCATCAAGTGCTTTGACCATACAAATCTTATTTGTGTAAATGTTCTGTAAATACATTTTCAGATACGTTCAATAACAGATACGCTATGTCGATATGAATGATGTAATAATGGTGACATTACATAAGATTGATAATGCACATTGAGTGCACAGGGATCATTTTGGGGGGAAAATTCCCCGGAATAATTTATATTGGAAAAATGTTAGTGGGTTGAGCAATTAGTTTAATTAGAAAGGACAATAATTCCTATCTCAAGCATGGGTCAGCTAAAGAGACACACAGGAATTGTGGTAATTGTCCAATGACCAAAAGACGTCACAAACCCAAGTGACCGACGACAGACCCCGACAGACCCCACATGAGCTCTATTCGTCTTCCACTTCAGCCTCCAATGCCATCTGCGAGATTTTTAAAAGGGCAAACAGCTGTACGGCTCCTATCATCTGAATCCCGCCGTGGGCAATCTGTTGTCCACGTCCCCCCGAATGAGCTAATTTTATCCCGGCAAGATTAGATTAGTATCTATTTGCGCGTACTCTCAACACCCAGCGGGCGAAAACATCACACTTCACTCGGTCACATCCAAACCCACTTGGCATCACCGTGGAAACCCAGTCTGTTCTTTTAAAAAAGCAGTTTTACTAATGGTAAAAGAAATGAAGAACCGATTCCAGTTCAAATTCACATGACACAACGAGGGAAGAGTCCAGACGTTGAGCAGTTACGCAGAGAGCACCAACTGGTGATCAATTCTTGTGCGATGAAAGCCGCCTGGCTATTGATCTCCACTGTTTACATGCAGATGAGTCAACGTCTACTGCATGTGAACGTCATACTGAAGTACTTCGCTGGAGACTCATTCACAATCTCTACTTTGGAGAATAAAACAGTACACATGCGGCCCTTTTCCCCACTTCCCCCCCAATAGTAGAGCCTATTAATACACTGCAAAATGACACCGTTTACTCCTGTTTGAGTGAAATTTGTTAAATACTACAGATTTAGAACATTTTGGAGCCTTTTTTTGGGTTGGGGGTTCAAAGATTGACATTGACCTTGGTGCTTAGCGCCACATACGGGGTCGGGAAGTCAGACAGTAGGCCTGCTGAAGTATAGCAACAATTCATTATTGTTTTGTTGACAGCATGACACCAGCCTCCTACTTTTAAACTATTCTTTTTTCAATCTGATTATTATTAGATCCCCCCACCACACACACACACACACACACACACACACACACACACACAACCTTTACAGCGTTATTCATGAAATTAATATATTCGATTTTGTCGGCCCGCTGAGCTGATTCACCAAAAGGCCGCCGAATGCGTCTGAACCCTCACACCTCAGCCGCTGTTTGCCTTAAATGTGAATGCTCGTCGTCGTCGTCAGTGGAAGAGGAGGAGGAGGAGGAGAGCTCGGCAAATGTAAATGTGCTCCCACGCAGAGGGCATCGGGTAAGGTTTGAGCAAAAATACTCCAGCGGCTACACCGCCACTGCGCCGCCATTGACTCGGGCCGAAACACAACTCTGGGCCGACCGCCAGCTCGGAGGAGTTAGGCGGGGGACAGATGGTGAACCAGGCAGATGGGCAATGAAGAGAGAGAAAGAGAGAGAGGGAGAAAGAGTGAAGAGAGTTGAAGGATGAGCAGGAGAGGCCGGTGGACTGAGGGGGTGATGATGTGTGGATGAAGACGGAAGGAGACAGTCGGCCGGACGGAAAGGGAGCAGGCGTTTTTTCGGGAAATGAATCGGCTGACAGGAAAACAGGTAGATAGAGCGAGGCAGAGGCATGCGGGCGGAGAGGAAGGGTGATGGCCTGCGTGGATGGATCGGGGAAGTAGACGTGAGCGGTGAGGAAGTAGAGGTCGCAATGCAACCTGACAAGAAGTGTTTCATCCTATTTTATCATCCGTGGCAAAGGAGACAATTCACCCTCCTCCCCCCTCCCTCTGCAGATCACTGCGGCACACAAACAAACAAACTAAAAAGTATGGTTACCAAATTATAATACATCATTATATATGGACAAATATCAAAACACAAGGGTGTATTCAAATTCACAAATTAAAAAGACTATTTAACACTTTATTTTAATCAAATAATTACAATACAGTTCTTGCTTTGTGCAAAAATGCATTTACAAGTTCAGCTAAAGCCAATAGGATGAAGAAGTAAAGACTGATATCCTGAATGTGTCCACAAAAAAGGACATACTACTACTAGTATTACTATTATTTCTTCTATAAAATCCCCCCTACCTATGATTAAATATATATTTACCGCAGAGTCACATTCCACTCACAAACCCATGTTAAGTTGTGATGAGCTATGAAACTCTTCAATGTCTTTGCTCGTTGTCTGTGATATCGAAACACCTGAAACCGCGAGGTCAAAGGTAAACGTGTGTGTCGTGGTGACATAAATCCCACCGACCACACGGAGCATCACTCCTGCCGGCTGCCGAAGTCAGTCTCACCGTACAGCAGCAGAGGAGGTGGTACCGGCCTCGCCCCACGAAACGCCTGCCATGGGTAATCTGCAGGAAACGAGGGACGGGTATTTGCTTAACAGACAATCTTTTTACTGGTTATGAAACTCTCAATTTAATATGGATGCCTCTTTCTTCATAAGTAAAGATTGGCTATTCCCCTACAGTCATTCATAATGCTCGCCGTCGGTGTCGTTGGACTCTGCGTGGTATTGAATGAAAACCCTGATTCATCAGAAACGTGTAGTTTACACACAAGAACCGAGACTGGTGTAACAGGCTACCAGTCCAGACTATACCTGGTGTTAAAGGGACCTAGGCTAGATTATACCCAGGGTACATTATGACCTAGGCCAATTCATACCCCTTAGGACAAATTATACCTCCATGATATCAGTAGCGTTAAGTGATATACTACACAATAATTATTTTTCAACATGTCATTGGGAGTACAATTTTGTCAGGTAAGTTAAATGAGAAAGCTAACTGACTGGAATCTTAAAACTTTCTCTCTCTCTCTCTCTCTCTCTGTCTCTCTCTCTCTCTGTCTCTCTCTCTCTCTCTCTCTCTCTCTCTCTCTCTCTCTCTCTCTCTCTCTCTCTCTCTCTCTCTCTCTCTCTCTCTCTCTCTTTCTCTAGCCCTTGAATACCATAATCTCAACACGTCGATGGCGACCAAGAACTATTGGGTGAAAACAGGTAAATAGCTCTTGCACACACACACACACACACACACACACACACACACACACACACACACACACACGGATGGATGGTCAGCGGTGTGTGTGCTGCTGGATGATCAGTGGTAATCAAGAGCCGCATCGATCGGACACAACAGCAGTTAGCCGTGGCGCCCGTTGTTGTGCAATTCAGCAAAATAGAATTGGCTCTCATTTGATCCCCCCTCTCCCTCCAAAACACTCCTCTACTCACCCCCTCTCTTGCGCTCTCTGCGCCCGGAGTGTCTATAACTGCTCTGTTTCTGGGAAAACCTATTAATGTATAATTCACGGCTTCCTGACTGGGACAGAGGGAGAGATCACATCACATCACATCACATCACAACCGGGTGTGAATGATTCTGAAGTGTGTGTGTGTGTGTGAAGTCTGTCCACTACTCCGTTTCACTAGCACCATAAGAGACACGCAAAGGAGCAAGATTAATGCAAACACCTGTGTGTGTGTGTGTGTGTGTATGTGTGTCTGTGTGTGTCTGTGTCTGTGTCTGTGTGTGTCTGTGTCTGTGTCTGTGTGTGTGCTGCAGCTATAGTATAAGTTTCTAGGCCGCTTTCAAACGGAAGGGAAAATCATCGGGTCCTCTCTAATATCCGACTCATCTCCCATTGATCGTTAATCTCCCTCCTCCTCTCCTCCCTTGTTCTCCCCTCCACAATTTTTGCCTCCCTTTTGATATTCTCTCACCTCCTCCGTCTTCACACTCTCCCCGTCTCCTCCTTTTTACTGTGTTCCCATTCCCATTCCCACCCTCCGTCCCTTCTCCCCTTCTCGTCTTCCCTCACAGTGATCCAGGATGTGGAGAGCTCCTCCCTGGAGGCCAACTACCAGAGCTTTGCCAGCCTGATGGAGCAGCGGCTGGCTGAGCTCTTCCTGGTGGCCGGCAGGCAGGGCCCCCGGGCGGCACGACCACGGCGGGCCACCACCGTGGGCAGCTACACCGTACAGGTGGGTGGGAGCGGGATTCTTGTGTTTCACTGTGTGCATTAGTGACGATGGCAGGGTTTGTTCAAGTACAATTCTCTGTTTTAAAAGAACTAGTTTGAGCCTTTACAAGTGACCACATCTCTGTCAACAGAACTATTTGAATGTTTGTTCACCTCTGCACTTTCCAATATTAGTGATATATGTTACAAAAGAATTAGAGCCCAAATGATTAATTGATTTTTTTTAACAACTGATTTATATTTAATTACAGTTTTGTCATCTCATGTCATACTAAACTGAATCTCGATGGGTTTTGGACTGTTGGTCAAACAAAACAATCAATTTGATGGACTTTAATAAGAACTATCATGTACCTTTATCCATTTCTTCAGAAGATAATCTGCTGACAAATCAATAATGAAAATAAAGCCCTATAGTAAATTTGACGATGAGACAATTCATAATGTATTAACTGAAACCGCTGACAGCCAATGAACCACATGGAAAACACCAACATGCATGTGACATGTTTGTTCTGCTCTAGTAGAGTTTGACCACTTAAAGATAAACCAATGTTGGCATAATGTTGAAGGCACTTAGAAGCACAGAAATACAAAGCTCTGTGTATAAGTTATTCATTCCCCTTCTCCGGCCGGTGGTCCATATTGAGCAAATTAAGACAACGATTGACTCTTCCTGGGCTTTCTGCCTCAAACACCCTCAAGGGTTTACGAGAAGTCACAGATGACCAGTTTAATTGCTGCAGAAAAGGAGGAGACTTGGAGGGGGCAGAATCATCCAGCCATTTAATATCACACATCATTTAGTTTTACGACAAAATCAAATTACCAGACATGATTAAACCGTGTTTGCAAAATACTTTTTTTTTTTTTTTTTAAATCGTTTGATGTATGATGAAAGGAAATTGAGATTTCAAGTGACTCAGTTATCCTCAAGTGTCTTCCCGAAGTGCAGTTATCTTGCAGCAAATGGTCCATCGAGATCAAAGCAGCCGGGCCGATTCCGAATTTTAAATTGGGCCACTGTAGATATGCCAGTGGATCTGTTGCTCTGCTGAGATAAAGGATTGTGTACGTTTTCAGTCTGACCGGAGATTAAATGTTGCTCTTTATCAAGATGGACTGTAAGCGTAAGACACTTGTCTACAAAATGCCGCTACCACCTCGAGATGTTGGACACCTCATTTGTCCTCTTCCAGATGGTGAGCATGCGCCGGCTGCCCGGTCCCAAGAACCCAGCGGAGATGACCTACTACGCCCAGCTGAACGGGGCGCCCATCACTGGATCCACCGCCGGCAAAACCCTCAGCAGTCTGGACTCACAGACCATGGCTCTGACGCTGGGATACTTTGTGCAAGTGCAGGCTGAACGTAAGGTTACATTATTATGTGTCATATGTGTGAAAAACCAAGCAGGTCAAGACACATGTTGCACATTAGAGATGTTATTTTTGCCAAACGTCGACGTCCATTACAAGCACTTTAACAAGGTTCTAAGTATATTTAACAGGACAAAGTAATTCAGCTCTTTTAAATCTTTAAGAAACTCTTATCTACAGGGGAACTTCAGCACTTACTTAAAGGATAGGTGTTTAGGGTTCAGTGTCATCCACCCCTCCGCTCACCGCTCTTTTTGTGTCGGAGAAAAACGTAAAACAAATGCCCCTTTCTAGAGACAGTTTGGTTTGTCCGTTCTGGGCTAGAAACATAGGACTGTGTGGAAGAGGACCCACTCCATTTGTAGATATGAAGAGCTCATTCTGAGCTCAGGAAAACAGGTGATAAGAGAGAGGCAACGTCCCGACCCTTCTGGTGGACCGCCATATTATTTTTTGCTGAAAAGTAATCAACGACGAGAGTCAAATAATGATTTGATCCCATTAAATCGTGCCATGATTTACACAAGTGATGTGTTTTTTTTGTTGAAGTATAACTCTGTAAAAACGATCATATTTTTTCCAAAATAAAATCTCAGAGGGGGATGAATGGAGGGACTTTGCCTCTTTTAACACTAATGAAAACATAGGTATGGATATAATATATCTGCTAATAAATACCACTAAATCCGAAACAGCAAATGGATAACATTACCACGAGTCATATACCATGAGCAATAGCCAGCGAGCCGCTGTTAATGGAACATGTTTGCTTCTACATTTTGGTTTTTGTGCAGATAAAACAAACAAAAGTTACTTTGTGAACTGATCTGCCGGTGGCTGCCACTCCATATCTTCTGTACAGATTATGTGGTATTATTCTTCTCATCCTGTTAAAAAAGCAAACAAGCATATTTCCCAAAATGTTCTATTCCTTAAAATCCAAGTCTTATTCATATCAGTTATTCATGATGTTTTTTTTAAATGGATAAATGGTTTATTGACATTGAAATTCAATATACAAATATACACATTTGTTCTATTCCCATTTGTTCACGTACTTGCATGATTTATTCCGGCTAAAGGAATACTAGGCTTAAAAATAGGACGCTTTTCTGTTTGCATTTTGCATATTTACACACAGATTTACACAGATTTTCATTTGCATTTGGCCACTATGCAAATGAAGGTACATACATATTTTAGATGCACAGTCAACTCACAGAACACACTACTCTTTCCGCAGCCATTGTGGAGACACCACACTGCTGAAAACATGCCCATTGTAATGGCTCTGCAGGATTTATCTGTTGAACTGGAGTGTAACCGCCCCGTCTCACCGTGACATCGCGTAGGTTTTTTTCTTTGCATTTCCATAATGCCCGACGGAGTTGCACTAAACCCAGCGTCAGAACATTGTAATATAATCATAATATACAGATTTAAAGTTGCGTTCGGAAATTTGTAGTCGTGTATACTTTGCTGCCGATGAGGAGGCTCCCTCAAATTTCCCCAACAATAATTAGGAACCTGGAGAAAGAACAAGAACCAGCAGCGGGCCTCTCCAGCTCCCCCTAACAGCGCTCAGGCCGGGAACCAAACACAGTGTTCTTGTAGAATTCATTTAGTTTCCCTTAACCGGCTCAGTGGAAACAAACCGCATTAGTCCTTCAAATGAAAACACATGCCCTTGGCAAGCTGTGTTTGGCAAGGGGAGCTCAAAGAAAGATGTTTTATGGAAGACATTCAAGTGAAAAACTTTGACAACAAGCAAGTTTTTTGTTGTTGTCAGAAGTATATTTCTGGATGTAGATTTCTAGTCCAAGAATGTGTTTTCTTTTATAACATTTCTGTCCATGTTACATAATTTTTGTGCACCTTAAATACACATCAGGAGATTTTGGGGAACACGCTTTCTATACGAGAAGATTGATACGAATCTCATGCCTGTGCGCTAAATATAAATATGTATATGCAGCCAGAAGATGGTTGAGTCGAGCTTAGCATATGGGCTAAGCTAGGATATATAGCATATTGATATATTGATGTTTAATTTTTGCAGGTTCTTCAGCAGAATATTGAGTGTAAAAATCTGTAGATTGACTTAAATAGACTTTCAAAGGCTATTGTTGCTTTTGCAAAGATAACAGAGGTTAGCAACTATCAATAATACACACGCACGCACGCACGCACGCACGCACGCACACACGCACACACATGCAAAGTCCATCAACTCCTTCATTTTTATTTCCGCAGATGTGCTGAGAGAAGTGAGAACTGTAAATCTTAACTGGGATTATAAAAGCTAGAGGGACAAAAATAGGATTTTTAAAAAACAACGCCCTTGTTTGTAGAGAACAGTGATTATTTCTGCTAGTCTCATCATTGCAAAGTGTGTACTTTGCAAAGTGTGCACTTTTGCGACGACTGGAGGGTCATTTAGTGGCTCCAGACTGAGCTCAGGACTGAGGCTCAGTCAAATACTAAGGAAGGGATATTTGTGCGTTTGTAGCTGTGGTGAAGACGCCGCCCAGCAACCTCTGGATCTTTGCCGTGCTGACGCCGCTCTTTCTGTTGATGGTGGTGATCGTCATGGTGTCCTTCATCCTGTGCAAGAGGAACAGGGTTATCTTCAAAAGTGGCGCCTTCAGGAACTTCAAAACGCGCTCCAAGGTAAGATCGCCGAACATGGACGCCCAACTGCACCCCTTTCTCCTGCCTTACCTCTTCCGTCTTCTTCTCTTTTATTCTTCTTTCTATTATCTTTTATTATTTTTAATAATCAGCCGTGACCTCCCTGAGTGTCCCCCCATCTGCCCTTTTATTTATTTAATATTTTATTGGTAGTAGGCATCAATTAGACATTGACAGATGTTTTTCAGACAATTGAGATTGCGTGTGCAGATTTTTGGATGATGCTCATTTTAGTTGAACACTTATAGAACAAAAGGTGATAAACACAGAATAAACAACAGCAAAGAAACAGAACAAAACAAAGAACAAAAAGAAAACAATGAATAACAAGGGAGTGATCTAGTTTATATTGTACAGTCATTGATTTATGAAAATAAAATCAGGTCTATGGGGTGTTAAGTATGGAACCCATTTTCCCAATATGCCAATTTGGAGGTAACACATGCTGTTATCTTCTCCATGTTGTAAATGCCCACGTATTCAGAGTAGGACTCTCTTGAGATAACCATTGTTTCTTTTTGACAATATTCCAGATGGTCTTACTTTCCAGAGGTCCCCTCTCCCCTTTTAAACATTCAGCAGACAGCACTGCTTTACCTTGACGTATCCCAGAAGCCAATTCCGCAGTATTACTTAACTTCTGAACGAGTGACACGCCACACGAGCAAAGCGGTTGTGTTTAGTTGTTTCTCTGGGTCAGAAAAAGGCAATCCAATCTGCGCGGGGCCCGGTTTATTTGTTCTCCCGCCTCTGAAACAGCCTGTGGTCATCGCTAATCATGCATGCTCTGAAGGCTAATCGGCCGAGGGGAAAAAAAAAAAAAAAAAAAAAGGACAACGCTCAGTGTACTGGAAGAGAACCGTAGGGTGATGTTGGCCCTTTCGCAACGACAGCGCTCACTCGACATCAACTCATTTGAGGTTAAATTGGAATCAATCATTTCAAATGAGCGTGCGTGGAATAGATTGCCACCAGCTGGCTGGATCGGGTCGCGGAGCGTAGCGCCAGAACAACAGCTGCCTGTGTCGGCGAAGTGGTAAACAAGCGATAAGATTGCCAACCCCATTTTGTTCTGATGGGGCTCTTGACGTGACTCTGATCACAATTCCATAATCCTGAAGTGTGTTTCACATTTGATATCTTGATTCAAATTCCGCTTTGGTGAGATAAACCTATCTATTGACTCTGGTTGGTCTAACCTTTAATACCCAGCAAAGGAATCTTCTCAATATTATGAATAAATCAACAATCATAATAGCTCCAGATCCAAGGACTTAAAAGACTTCGAAGCTTTGGAACGTCAATAAAATGTTTCCTCTAGTAGAGGTTTCTTCTACTTGACAGCAAGTAGACAAAATTTTGATCTCTATAAATATCTCTACAATATTTCTGGAGCTCCACAGTAACATCCTGATGAAGCAATCATACCTTTTGTAGGCTGAAATCAAAGCGTACCCATAATGCAGTGCTGTTCTGTGTGAAAAACACACACAAAAAACCCAAAAGTGAAGTGAAATGTTTTAGGCCACAACGCCATCAAACCTGAATGTTAACATGTGCCAACTGAAAATAAAGCAACTTTGAATCACGGGGAAATAATGTGAATGTCTTTGCTCTTAATCTTAAACACTTCCCTTAATATCATTTTCACAGTTTTGGCCTTCATTTCTGTCAATTAGGATACTCTGATACTGAATCTGTTAGAATGTTTACTGCCGGCTGACCACGAATGACTAGCTGGTAGACGAACGAGCAAGGCTAACGAACGTAGCCTGCGGAGGAGATGGGCCGTTTCTGTTGGTCATGTGACTCATTGTCATGCAGGTCATAGTGGTCCATCTCCAATACACTTTGATGGGTGTTTGAAGAGCATAGTTTCTTTGCAGTTTGTGTCAATACCCTTTAGCCCGTTTGAGGGATGATAGGAGGTGATGTTCCATATTTAATGGTCTGATTGCTAAAAACAGAATACAGAGGTAAAACAAAGAATGTATTGAGAAATAAACCAACAGGTTTGTCGGTTTTGGTCTATTCATAGGATTTGTTTTCAATAATAATGAAAAAAAACCTGTCAGACTGCTCGTGTTTTTTGCTCAGTCGCACTGCTTTTTTTTTGCAATGTCACAATCTACCCAGATGCCTGCAGTTTAGTTGGTGAGTACAATGTTATGAACAGAGAAAGGAATGATGACCAAATTGAAACAATCCTATAATAATCTATCCTGTCATGTCATCTTTTGTTCTCCTCTTTTATATCCTGTAATTCTCTTAACCCCTGCATGACCTTGACTTTCCACCTCTCTCCCTGTTTAGACCTCGTATCGAAGGGAGGGCAGTTACCACCACCAGGTATTCACCAGACCCTGGCTGGGTGGATGACTGACTGATTGAATTGCATTAATAAGTGAATGAGTCGCCGCGTTGCTGGCTGCTTGTTTCTGTATGTGTTGCCTGTGGCTGTTGCTGGGTAAACTTGTGCATGTGGCTACTACGCTGTGGACATGACTTATTCCTCCATCCTCACTGGCTGTTGGAGATCAATGGGAGGAGATATGACGGGGCAGTGTGGAAAGGTGTAAAAAAAAAAACCCAACAATAATAGGGGTGTAAAATTCACAAGCTCATCCCTTAACATTGAAATTGTTTTGGCTCGAGTCGCTTGGCTGAATTAACAAAGAGGGACAAGCTCATAAATACATGTAAATGAGCTGAAATCAGGGCCTCGTGAACATGAATCGGGAAAGGAAGCTCAAAACCTGCGAACCAGACCAATCTATTTTCATTTGTGTAGCAGCCATGAAAAGTGACTCAAGCGTGTGTCATCGGCCCAGACGGCCTCTCTGCCAGCTCCTTTCCCTTTCAAGCCAGACGTTTTATCCTCTCAGATGAAACCTCTCTCCTCCCACAGTGGCTCAGCAGGAACCTAACATGGACCCTGTGTATATATATGAGGCGCTCCACTGGAATGATCTACCTCACCCAAAGCAGAGCAATGGCCATAGAGAAGGGATATAAAAAAGCTTTGAGTTACAAAGACCCATGGTTACTGTTGCTGGGGTGGAGCATGTCAGCTGATCCGCGGGTTATTTTGGGCCAGCCTCTCCCGTCTCTTTATCCCTCGAGAGGCAAAATGAGGTGAATAACGGATGAAGGGATGGATGGAGGAAGGCCGGACATTTTTTTGTTCCAAAGCTGGTGTTTACGCCACAGCACAGCACACCAGAGCAGCGCATAGCACAGCAGGGTAAAAACACCCCCAAATACATGTCTCTGGCGAGTCCCTAATGTCTCCTGCTTCACTGTATCTCCTTACACTGCATTATTATAATCAACATTTAAATTTCCCAGCTCCAAGGTTTTGTTTGCCTTCACAATCCTTTGTAAACATTTAACATTATGCTGTGTTTTACGAGCGAGCGCATCAAATATTAAAGAGTCCCGAAGTATTAGATTTCCTAAGTGGCGCCCGCGAGGCCGCAATCACTGCTCTTATCCACAGCAGTGTTTACCCTCCTCCAAGCCCAAGCAAGGGCACGTATGAGCAAGTGAGGTATATGTGTCACGTTGGGTTTTTTAGTGGGGAGGAGCTCATGTGGTGAAATGGAGTGAAACACTTCTAGTGTCCTGATTAACACACGTGTTCAACCATTTTTATTGTTTTCATACAAGACCCACATGTGCATTGAAAGAGTTGCAGCAATTGGGGTGGAATGGCGTGACATCGGCACGACAGGGCACCAGCTCTACCAAAACCAGGGAACGTTGCGATAGCGCGGTCTGCATGTTCGACTCCCAAAGCCACCAGGAGAAGCACAGGGATCCCTTTTCCAAAGGTGCTTCCAGTCCAAGATATCTGCAGTCTTCTTCATCTTCCAGAAGCCAATGTCCCTCTTTTCTTTGTGTGTCGCTCGCAAGCAGCTGAGTTCCAAAGGAGGGATTAGTAAAACAGGAACATTTCACACTAAAGGCTGTGATGTTGAAAGAAACCCACCTTACTGCCCTTGGCTTCAGCACTTTATTTTGTGGATTTTGACGGCATTTTCTAAAACTCACATACTTCCAGTAAATCAAAAAAAAATTGGTAAGCCGTGCAAAAAAAACAAAAAAAAAATAGTTTTAGCCACATCCAGTGCCACTCGTGGTTGTGGTTGGATGTAGAAACATACTCTAAAACAGACTTTTGATTAGAGCTTTTTTTTGGCGCTGAAAAGCTCTTGACATTAAATGACATCGCCCCAAAATGGACGATTTGTTTATTGGCTACTCGCCGTGTTACCTTGAATTTGCCTCTTGAGACTTGGATGTACCGCATGAGTCAAAACATCTTTTGATGCGGTTTGCTGTTCAGAGAGCAGCATTCATTTACGCCAATTCATCGAGACCTTTCTCCATTTAATGATAATGTTGTTGTTTTTACTTTGATGATACACACAGCTTAAACAGAAAGGGATCATTGAGCAAAAGACAGGAGTAAATACCGATGTAGTTGCAATCAGTTTTAAGTGTATTTAGACCTGCACTAGCCTGGTGAAAATGCTGCATGAATACTGACCAGAACCCGAAGCTAAACTAGTAGACTCCATTAAATTGATCCAGTGTGTGTATTTGTGTGTTTTTATTCTGCTCCCAGCTTGCCCTCGCCATCAGTCACCACGCAGGACAAGTTAAAGCTGCTGCCGATCGATACTCCGGGTTATATTAGGTCTGCATGTGTGTTTTAGCCTCAAAGAGTGATTCTGCAGCCGAGTGCGACTGGCCTCGTTCATCGCCCGCTGTGCAGCCGGAACATTGTTCAAAATGGCTTTTGCTCCCTCCGTGCCTCCTTGTGTAGGCGCGCGTCAAAGCCTCCGATAGCCGGTTTCCGTGTGGAGCACAATAGAGGGCGGAATCGGCAAAAACAGTAGCCGCGATCCATTTTTCATTTCAGTGGAAGTACAATGCCGTGGCTGCTGTTTGAAGGCCTCAAGGTATTTTTTTTGTTGCATTTTTGCTGCATCATGCCTCACACCTGCCCCGGTGGGAGTTTATTGAATGGTGCTGCCGCACGCCTCAGTCCACCTTGCATTGTGTCTCATTTCACTTCTTTAATTTGTACCCACTCTTTTTTTCGGCATCCCGAATCTCAATCAATATGGCCGCGGGGGGAGTAGAGCATATCTCGTCCATCTGCTGTACCTCATCAAGCTGCTGTTGGCTGTTGCTCCGAGTTAAAATTAGACGAGAGGAGAAGCTCCTGTTTGACGGAGCGGGCGGGGAAACTGAGTATGGCTAATTTAGCGGTGCAGCCGTGTGGTGCACGCAGGGCACACTCTTTTCTCCGTCGCCGGTCTTAACGGATATGGAAGAGAACCACAAAGAAAGATGGCCACACGTTGTCAGTGGACGACTGAAACTGGAGGGAGGAATGGTGACGGGGGAAGGGACAGGAGGTTCGGAGAGGGCGAGGACAGCTGAGACAAATGGGAAATAGTAAGGCGAGAGAATAGGAAAGAACCGACAGAGAAAGAGGAAAGACCCGGAGCCAGTGCCGTGACATACTAGTTGCGAAATGTCAGGCGCACTCTTCAAGGTTACGCCTGCCGGCGCCTGTCATTTCTGAGAATCCATACTGTCCCCTCTCGTGACATCCGTTACCCACCAACCAATGAGCGGCGCGTCCTCTTGCCTGTCAATGTGCAGCGTGCATTAGGTCGCCACTCTTGGTTCAATGCCCCATGCATGCTCCTCATAAATCCATACATATGATGCATAATTGGGACGAAGTTGAGCGGCACATTTAATGCCCCTAACCTACGAACAGCACGAGGCCGTGAGCGAATGAATGTTTGCACTCTGTATGCATCTTTCACGCGATACAGCCACCACTGTCACCATACGTCACTTCAGCGGGAAAAAGGTGCACACACTCACGCGCACGATCCATACATTCACGCCATGGTGCGTTTTTTTTAATCTTTCTTACGTCAACGTGTGTGTGCGTATCAATTTCCGCGACACTCGTCCGTAGCTGCAGCCACGTGTGTCGGAGAAAGCCGACGGCACAGCGGTGTGTATGACTGATGAATTATTGATGGCGTCAGCTGGATGCCCGCGCTCGCCTTAACCTCACACGCACTCAGAATGTATCATGCATCATCAAATGCATTAGGCGTCCCAATTTTTTGGGGCCGCTAAAAATAGAAACGCAGAGACAAAAAAAAAGGGAAGAAATCTGGGTTTCGGCTGATTAGTTGTGTAACCTAAATAGGGCCTTTATCCCCCCCCCCCATCCTGCTCTCGTACTCTATTCCGTAATTCGAAAGGCATTTAGAATACAAAGAATGTGTCCAGGCCTTGGAGGCTTTAGCAAAACACTTAGTCTGCTGCCTCTCTCTCTCTTTGTCTCTTTATGCCAAAAACCCTGACTTCAAAGGTGCTGTTAAGCTTTATTATTTATTTTTCACCCAACTTTTTCATTATGCCAGCCATGGTGTTCGAAGAGTGATAAAAACTTGTTTTTTCGTGGAGGGATGTTCATTCAATTACCTTTATCTGAAATGGAGGCAGCGCTTATCTTAAAGGTTCTTACTTTAATATTCAGGAGACCAAGTCCTGTTAGCCGTAAGCAGCTCTGTCATCCGCTCAGCTGTCCAGCGCTTCAGTTGATCAGATGGCAGTTACAACAGACTTAATCCCTTTGTTGCTCTGTTGTTGTTGCTGCTGCTGTGTTGAAAGTAGTTCATTTTCCTCCACACAGCGGGTACATTTTCTTTTTGAAGGATGCCGTTACAGCACATGATAACCTCACCTGCATTACTGACGCATTACGGGTTGTTTTTTTCTTTTTTTAAAGGCTGCATTTTATGTTGAAAAATAAGATCAAGCTAATCTGTTTATTTGATGACACCCAATGCGGAGTTGGATGTGTATGTTCTGCTGCAGTAAATCTCATGTTCGTAAGGCAGAAATGCATTTTATCAAATGTTTTCACACGGCATTTTCTCACAAATGTGTTGGAGGAAAGGAACATTCACACTGTGTGCGTCTGTATTCCGTCGTGTGCTCTGATTGTTGCATTTATCTTGCGCCTTCAAACCGCTTTGAGACTCTCTGACCAACATTAGCTACAGTTCGCTACACATGCATTGTGGTGGAAGTGCAAGATGTATTGAGTCTACTTCATCACCCTTTATTGTGGCTTATACATTACGTTGACTTACAGTACTTTCATGGCACTGATCAGGCTGTGTTGTGTCGTAAAGATGAAAAACAGCAACGTGGAACTGGATTTTGTGCTTTGCTGTCTTTGCATGTGCTCCATTTCCTGAAAACCTGCTGCTTGTTTTCATGCATCGAGCAGCTTTTGGTCCATCAATCCACCAGGCAAACTGAAAACAAAAGCAACATTTTTTATAAATGCATAAAATGCAAAGGAACTGTGCGCTCCACGGTTGAGCTCCTGCATGGATTGATCTCCAAGCTGCGTTAGCTGTGACTTTGGAAACAAAATCATGGGGCTTTTTTTTTACCCCTGATGTGTGTTATCCTTTTTCCCTCGCCAGCCTGTCCAGGGCTTTGACTACGCCAAGAAGCACATGGGTCGAACCGGGGACGATGCCGTCTCCGTCACCAAGGAGACGCTGGTGCTGGGGCTGCCTGTACGGGACACTCTGCTGTCGCTGTCACTGGACAAGAAGGTTCACCAGGATGGCACCGGCAGCAAGAGGCCTCCATCTGCTGACATACACAAAGGAGGGTAAGGGTTCCTGTACTCTGATCTGTTTAGTAGTTTACAGTAGTGTATGTAGTACAGTAGCTCCCGATATGAATATCAGGATATTCTATTCATTAGAATATCCTGATATTCTAATAGATTTTTGCTGATAACCATGATGTTGATACTTCCAACTAACTTTATTCGAATGCTGAAAACAATATACAAAAAATAATAATTCCCACCTAACTGCAGATAAAGATCAAGTTCCTCATCTGCTGGAATTAACATATTATTTTGCCGCATCTGCCTAGAGCTGGCAGATACAGAAGTAAAATGTATAGCTTTTCAAAATAGACGGGGCATTACGTGGAAAAAAAGTCCATATATGTTTTGAACTGGTGCCTGTTTGTTCTTCACAATTAAACTGGTCGTGTTGGAGGAATACGATTTGGCTGCTCTTCATGTCACTGAGCACTCCCAGTCTGTTAAGACCGTCACTTTCATTTTACGGTCATTTAAACCATTATTGATACAGAAACATTAATCAGGTGAAAGCTATTTCAATTCCTACTCACTAAAAAGCATATGGGTGTCAGCTTCGAAACCCAAATATTGTGACCAATGACTTGGTTTGGAAACGTTACAGAACAGACTTCAAAATCTAATTGTTATGAGTTTTGTGACAATCACCAGTTGGCGGGGGCGGAGTTACGCTTTGCAGTCACTGATTGGTGTTGCAGCAAATCGTCGTTAATACACGGCTGTGATGACAGGCAGAAAAGAGGTCACTCTCATCAAGCTGCTGACATCATCATACATAATTCAATACAAACGAAGATGTTTTGGCAAAGCCTGCCCGTTCAAATCACCCCGAGCTCATCAGACATACTTTCCCCGGTCGAGAGGCTCTGCGATGAGGGTACCACAAAGTTCCCGAGCAGCTGTTGTTTCAGTCGGTGAACAAGCCGGCGACGCCACCCCGAGCTTTTCTTCCGCGGCACCAGACATCCGTGTTTGTTTGTGCATCGCGGTGCTAAGCCCGACAGAAGCCAACAGTAAGCAGTGCAGCAGATTGACACAATGTGAAGATGAGTCCAGTGTTAACAAGGAGCTGTTTGGAGACAAACTCGATCGACAGGCGTATTTAGATGAAGCAAAATGCTGGGATTTTAGAACTGCTGGTTTGAACGGCAGGAGCTAAAGGGAAGGTGCTATGCGGAGCACTTTCAGCATGAATAGATAATTGCAGCATCACTCCGAGCTGTTAACAGGCCAACACCTATATGACATGTGGTCTGACACATCTCTCCGTTGGGTGGGAAAGGTTTCCTTCAAGCACCTCTACCAGATGTTTACTGGTCCGGCACCAGAGAACACGGAAATGATGACTACCTTTTTCCGAAAAGAGGTTGACATAGATGCTGCAAGAGCTTTCACTTATACCAGAAAGAGTTTTTCATCGTTGGTAGAATAGTAAAGTAGGACACTGGAGGCTTTTCTCCATGGAAAATATCTTTTACAGATGTACATGCATTTCATGCATTGATGGGGGAAGTGCAAACCGAGATTCACCTTTTTAAACCCAGCTGATTCTGTCGTTAAATAACATTTTCTGTAAGAGAAAAAGAAAAGAAAAAGAAACTGTCCTCATTAGCAGGAATCACCAGCACTGGATTGTAATACTTCCTGAAAACTAATGAATGTCGAGCCTCAGTTCTCCCCCACACATATTTTGAAAATGCGGGTGAGATCGAATTAGATGCTGCCAAATCCTGCACCCCTGGCTGACTTTCATAGTGGTAAAAAAGAGATCCATTCCAAATCCATTTGGGAGTGTGCAGTTAATTATCTGCAGGAAAAATGTATGCAAAAAGAATTTGTCTTAAGACGAAACAAGGCTGATAACCAATCAGGAGGCAGTCGATTTAAGTGTTGGTGCCTGACTTTGACTGACATAGTTTAAAAGTTGACTGAATGATACTGGAGTTGTTCACTTACCAGCTTCAAACCCCCTAAAACAAAGGAGCTGATCCTTGTGGTGATCTAAACTGTCAGCTACACAGATGGCCGTTATCCTCACAGGCACTAAGAACCTGAAGAGGATTCTTCCCGTGTACTTCACTGTACATCTGGGATCACGTATCGATCAAAGCGGGATGAATGATATGGCAATGGTGATTTACCATATCAAATATGGTAATTTAAACTGACTGTTGCCATATATTTCCATATATTCCATCTGCCTCTGCACTATTTAACGTTTCCTACACTAAACTGCTTTGTTACGGTCCTCTAATTTACACGACTGATATGATTCATTTAAAATGTGTTCGCACAAACAAAATGTGCAAACGGTCCGATACCAAACAGACCCCGCAAGGATTACCAGTTGTAGTGTTTAAAATAGAAAATATTTAGAACCGAATGAGGAAAACATATATAGTTTTTTCCAATTTTCTACTGGAAGATGTTACACCCCCTCCCCCCCCCCCCACCACCATCATTTCCTTTCGGGAAAGTTTTGGAGTCATAAATGAGACGAAGCACAAAATGCTAATTCAGAAACATGTGCACGAGACGATGCCTCACATTTGCACACCGCTAAGTGGAAAAGGGGAAATAGGGGCGGGATTCGTTGAGCTTCGCTTCTGGAGGATGATAAACACATGTATATTCATAAAAAACCGCGTGCCAGAGGAAGCCTTTCAGCGTAACGATGATGACGGTGTAAAACGCCAGAAGAACTGGCATGGGGCGATAATCAGCTTTGTCAACATGTGTGTGTGTGTGTGTGTGTATATATATATATATATATAAACACTTATGGGGAGCCATTTTGCAAAGAAGGCATTGTAGCTTGTTCTACCACCTGGGTGTCCACTCATTAGGACATGAGGCAGTATCTCATCCTTTAACCAGTGCAGAGTGGAACTCAATGGGACAAGAGAGGGAACGAAATCGCACCAGAAAAACAACAAAGAATGCAATTATTCTTGCACCTTACGGTGATTACTGAACAAGAGAGTGAGGTGTTGTGCACAAACAGAGGTGTTGTGCTCCATCAGAAGAGGGGAAAACAATGTAATAAAGAAAAAAAAGGTAGGATAGTGCCCACGGCAGGAAAGATGGATGAGTTGGATAAGAAAACCAAATTAAAGTTGAAATCATTGCCTCGTTAACATCCCTGTTGGATACTGAGTATAAACAGTGAGGAGAAAACTGAGAATTCAGAAGCTATCGTTTGATGTTAAGCATAAAAAAAACGAGGCCGATGGGAATGTCGTTAGTTTTACAGCTGTTTGGTGACCTGTCAATGAAGAGAGAGGGACAGTTATTTGAGAATTGAAAGAATTTTGAATTTCTTTCTTTCTTTTTCCTTTTTGTCTCGGCTGAGGTGTAAAAGTCGCTGCATCCAAAAATAAATGCGACAAAGTGCAATGAAAACAAATTTAGCGAATAAATGATGAGCACAGCATCCACTGAGGCTCCTGTTCTGCCTAAGGGACGAAAAATGCCGTCACATTAAAAAAATCTCATCATCGTTCCACACAAGTCTGATGTGACCTTCCTCTCAGTATTACATGAGACAGAAATGACATATTTGCACCCAGTCTTGGTTTCATGATTATCCGACTGGATAATTGATACCGCCTCCTGCTTATGTCACATAAGTACATGCTGGCAGTGGATGGAAACAAGCATTCAGAAATACATTTGGAGATAGCCTGTTACTAATGACACAAACGCTTGCTTTGCACTATTCAAACCCAGTGAGTCATGACAGTCTTGATGAAATGAGTCGGTGTAAACAACACACGCCACCTGAAACAACATACAACCAACGGCAGTGCAGTGAACAGAAATATCACTCTATATATAGTTAATATCATTCAATTAATTCATCTCTATACAACCAATGAATGTTAACTTAGTAACATAGTTTCTTGGATTAATTAAATGTGTTGGTATGTATGCCTCCCACACCTCCCCATAGTACCTCAAATACAGTAAAATACGGAAAATGTACAAGATTTGACATTCCCATCATACAACTTTGATGTGTTTTGGACACTTTTACCTTAATATAAACAAAATATGGTTTTCAAAAAAGCACATGGTCCCCAACATAATGAAATATGTTGCTCCATCTGTACACATTACAACTAATATTTACTTCTGATGAGAATTTGTCTTATTTAATTTTCTCTTGTATTATGTGAAAAACAAGTTTAAGTTTCCCTACAAAGATTATTGTCGTCAACTCATCCGTGCTGCGTCCTCGACGCCGCAGCAGGGATGTGATCGGCACCTCAAGCAGGTGGGACAACAGCTGCGGCTGCAGATTGTTCTCTTGTCTGAGGGAAGAGAACGATGAGGACTGAATGCTAACCACGGGGGGCCTTCATTCTGCTCACTGCAACCTCCGAGAGCTACAGTGTGTGAGGCACAAACTGGAAAAAAGAGAGAGAGAGAGGAGAGGTGTGGAGATGAACATTACTTTCCAGCGGCGTGATTATTGATTCTGTTGCTCCTCTCTCTGGCCTTCCCACCCTCACATTAACATGGAGCACACGCCGTTACTTCTCCCTCCAGCCACCCGGCTCTTTGCTTCAATACCTCATGACTTTTTACTGCGACCCGGCCAGCAATTGACCGCTGCACTCTGTGTGAATGGTGAGTGTGTTCGTGTTTGCGTGTATCTTCACACACACACCGGGTGTTGGCCTCGCCCGTGGCGCTGTAATGTCCGGTCGCGCTGATTTGTGCATCTCGCACCACCTGTAGACAGGCCTGTCACGTTGTGTAACTGCTGTGGCTTACATGCCCCAAGGCTAAGTGTGTGTGTGTGTGTGTGTGTGTGTGTGTTTGTGTGTGTGTGTGTGTGTGTGTGTGTGTGTGTGCGTATGTGTGTGTGTCCTGTTACGTGCCTGGTTTGTCTAAGGCAAGAACAAACTATGTCTTCATATATGTTTCTGCTTGAGTGTATTGACTTCTCTAGAGTCGTGTGTGTGTGTGTGTGTGTGTGTGTGTGTGCGTGTGTGTGTGTGTGTGTGTGCGTGTGTGTGTGTGTGTGTGTGTGTGTGTGCGTGTGTGTGCATGACATACATGCACACTGAGCTGTTTCCATCAAGGCCCTTGGCTGTTGAAGAACTTGCCTGTCAAAATCAGGGTTGTTGCAGTACTACTCGTCCTTTCATTTTGCCTCGTATAGCTCTACATCTTCTTTGCTTTTTTACAGCATGCTTCTTTTATAAGATTTTATTGATTAAAAAAAAACTATGACTTAATTATTATCACTACACAATCTTACAAAGAACTTCAGGACAGTACAACAATAGAAGGTTCATGAGCCGCACCCGCAGCACCATCACTGCTTGTTTCGTTGCCTTGCAACCAGGGGCGGGACAAAAGGGGTGGCCTGTAGTTTCTCTTATTTGTTCGTGTTTTTATCCATCACACACATGCACACTCATGGTCTTTAAAAAAAAGTTATTTTTGAAAGTTGCCAGCATTGACTGTGAGATGATGCACTGCCTGTGTACACACAAGAGATTCACTCGCCTTCCCCTTCTCCTTCCTCCCTCGCCTCTCTCTGTTGCCATGGATACCACAGGCGGTTGCCAAGCGAGGAGGACGGCTCGGTGTCAAGTAGCGGCTCCGGGAAGCTGAACACGAGCAAGAGCTCCTCGGCCCGAAGGACGGCGACCGGCGGCAGCAGCAAGAACGGCAAAGAGGAGCTCCACAAGAGGAGCGCCAACGGTGAGGAGGAACTATTTAACATTAGTGAAGCATCAGTAATCACTTAATTCATCATTTATAAAGCATTGTTCCAACATGCATACTCATTAGTAACTCATTCGTATGCCATTCATGAACACAGGTATAACATTCTTAATCAATAAACTCTACTATTATGCTTTTTTTGATTGGGTTTTCATACTTCATAAACAATGGATTCCCCATTTGCAAATTAAGAAATATATATTGCAAACCAATTATTAAGGACTTACAGATGATGCATTAATGGTTGTAAACATGCCATCATGAAACAATGCTTTATAATTGATGAATTAAGTCATTAACTCATGCTTTACTTGCGCTAAATAGTGTGTAGTTATTATAATGTGTTACCACAAATGGTAAGATGGATAGACAGACACACACATAGAAGGATAACGAGAACATCATTCTGTCTCGCCTTTACTTTTGCACCCACCACAAAGTTAATCACACAGAGACATACTGTAATATTTCACCCAAAGGAAATTGCATATGAGTTAATGAAGCGCGCATGAGAACAGAGTGAACACACTCACACATGCAGTGACTCAGCCGCTGCTGCATCATTGTAACTGTCGGTGACGAGACGCGTACTCATCACATGTCTTTTAAACTCACACGCACACACACGGGTTGCGGTCATCGGTCTTCACTGAATCCAAGCGGACTTGCCAGTTGTTTGTATTGAGATATTCCATTTATATATACAAAGCTGAAAATGCAGTACAGAGATAAAAGCCGGCGGTTGGCAGTGCCGTGCGCCTTACGCGCCGCATTACGTTACTTTTGAGTAGAGTCACGGAGGAAAGTCAGGAAAGTGGGCGAGTTGTCAGAGCGTTGTGACAGCATGCTGTCAGATTAGGTGTTATTCAAATCCAGCATACGGTTCGTGCTTCAGAAAGGACGCGCGGAGGGCTCTTCGTCCTGGGAGAGAAGACATTGATGTGCTGTGTAGCTATTAAAAACAAATTAGCACTGTAATTTTCCCCCCATCGTTATTATTGGGGTTGCGGGGATATTAGCAATCATCTCCATCAAGTTAGAGATGTGCACTGAAAACACATTTTCCATTTTAACCGACGTCAACACAAAACAGATGAGTTTACACAGCAGGCACAACTGACACTACTCCATAATTAAGTACACCGTATGGTGCAACAGAGCTTACTACTGAATGGAGAGCGCCACACCCATCAACCAGGGAGAACGGCAAAGAGGAGATTTCCCGTTCTCCCTGTCTTCATATATGTTTGAAGACTGGGACTGTTTCATTCAACCCTATGAAACAGTCCCAGTTTTATACATATCACCATTCTCGTTCAGATTGTGAAACGGTTGCAATGTTATAGACGTAATCGATCTATTTACCCGTTTCACAATGGGTAAATAGATCAGATCATTCTAATAAACATTGTCTAATGGTCATGAACACGATGTACTACGTGACTGAGTTAGATAAAACCGCAAGAACGTAAAAATAATTCAATGTGGTGGCTTTTGGTTTTATTTGGGGCATGAACAGCGGTCACCTGGGTGAATGTCATGTTTGTTTGACCCACCCATCCTTTTTTCCCTTTTGTAACTTACATTTCTGTTGAACTAACAATGACAATTAATTTGCCCTTGTTAGCTACTATATGGTAAGCACTTATGTTCATACTGACTGCTTATGTTCTTAATGTGCAACACATTTACAGTATTTTTATAGAAAGGAAGCTGCCATTGCCATGGCAGCCACATTAAAGTAAACAGATAAAGCCACATTAAGTATTCAGCTATACAATATCACTTTGACTCAATAATAATATCCGCACAATGCATTGCTGCTAAAGATGCATACGTTGGAGTAGTATTTATCTATGCACCTCCTCCTCCAGTCCCCAGTGAATATGCGTTATAATCGTATTCATATATTAAATCAAATATATTCCTTGTCAGACTCCAGGATTATTAGATACATAGTCTTTTATCTGCAGCGCCTGTTATCAGTGGTGGCAGTAAATGTGCTGCATCTCTGACATGACTGGCTCAACAGATTACTGAGCAGATCTTTTCCCAGCGGTGCGAACTCACAACCGGTTGCATAAGCGTCGCTCTGGTCACTGATAACGCTTACGCTCAATGCAATTCTCGGACGCTGCGATTTTTGTTCAATCTCTTTTGCATCAGCAAGCTAAAGTTCACAGTGATTTATAGTGTTTATGCAAGCGAATGAGCGGATGCCCGGAGGGGAGGATGAATAATTGTTTCATTTTCTCACAACTGTTCACTACCAGACAGATTTTAGAAAGAAATGAAAAGAGAGAGACGGAATGAATCCAGTAAACTAGAAGCATAGATGTGCCATTCAGAGGGAAAAGAGGATTGAATACAACAATATATGAAGGACAGTGATTAAGAAAAAAAAGGACCAAAACAGAGTGGAGATGTAATCTAATTTAAATGCATTTCATAATAACCTCTGTAATACAACAGGAGATCATTGGACACGTTGCCTCAAATCCTTCAATTTGTCTTATTTGACATTTTCAGCTTTTCTTGCAGCTGTGATTTGATGGTGATTGATTTGGTCGCTGTGATTTTATTGCCCCGGATAAGGAGCTTTGATGAGACGACTAATACCACTCTTATGTCGGTGAAATAATTACGCCAGGAGCTTGTTAGCTTAGCTTGGCATGAAGACCTTGCTCTCTTAAAAAAGTTAATAAATGTCAACACCTCTAAAGCCTGTTGATTAATCTCATTTTTTGGGCTCAAAGTTAAACATTTCGAAGTGGTGTTCAAATTCTGGAACGTTTTTCTTGGCTCTGCCCATCACGAGTGCACGGATATGAAAGTGGTTTCCACTCTGCTGCTGATTAAGATGGCGAATCACACCCACATCTGTGCGGTTGGAGTTTGCTCATTGATGGTGGCAGACGATGATGAACACAGAGGCTGCAGAAACATCGGCCGTTAAAGAAGTGTGGACACATGGTTGCTCTTTGGGGGTGGATGTAAAGACCCCAAAACAGGACTTTTTACCCAGAATCCCACTGTGAAACCAAGTCACATCTGACTTACTTTAACTCCAATTTGTTTTGTACTTCACGTACTTAACTATTACCGATTACGCAACAATCGTACAGATTTTATCCCACACCACTTTTTCTAAGCCTAAGTAGTTTTGTTGTACACGTAAACCTAAAAACTAAGCAACCCCACATTGGAAGTTAACTTTGAAATGAGACTTAAAGGGCTGATGCTCGAGGTACTCGTGGAACGTCGTACTCTGAAGCGTCGGTATTTGGCGAGTTACCAATTAATCTTCATCCTTAGAATCAATCTTCGTCACGTTAATGACGCCGACCTTTCGCTGTGAATGCTAATAATGATTGTGTCCTGTACATACTTATGAAAACAAAATAGATTTTGAAATTTTTTTTTCTAACTGACTTTTTGCCATGCGTATAGCCACGTCGCCCCTGTGGCCAAACAACTCATCTCGTATTTATAAGACGTAGTCACAATGTTTACCTCCCCGTGTACAGAAAACACTCAGAAATGTCCTCAGTAACCGTTGCAGATGGAAGCTATTTTATTGGAGTAATGCAGACTTTAGCAAATGAATAAAGCCACGTGGTTCGATGTAAGAACTATGACAAGGACCAATGTATTCCAACCTTTTTCGTTAAAACAACGGGCCAATGCTCGCCGTCTGTTGTGACAGTGGTTGAAATGGTCCTCTGACAGCTGCCTGTGTTCAGAGTGCACGTTATTTACACGCAGCATCGCGGTTTCCGATCACGGGTCGTGGCCTTTTCTGCTCACAGGCGCCACCTACGCTGACCTTCACTGTCACACTCTTATTAGGCAATGAAGCGGGAGGAGGGCGGCAGCAAATGAAGCGCGCGGAGCTGCAGCCGAGATGAATGGGGAAGGTTTCGGGGGCTTCGGAGCCAAGTTAATGGCAGGCTGTTGTGGCCCTATACACCGGGGCAGTCGGCCATATGATGTCAGTGAGTCACATTGGACCCAGCACAGCGCAGCTCTGTCCATCTGCTGCTCCACGCGATCACATGCACACGCAAACAGCCTTGTATACTGTGCGGAGCAGGCCACACGCCACACAGCTGATGCTTCCTCATCAAGCCAAACAACGTGAAACTGCCCGGCTGGTTTTTCAATTTAAATTCTCAGCCATGGGACATAAACACAATTAGTAGAGCTTTGCTCCGATCTAAATTTGCATGGTTTGTCCTTTAGACAAATGTCATTATTCTTTTGCATAGCAACGTAAGTATAGAAACAACAGGAAGCAAGCAGAGCTATCAGAATTGTGCATGAAGATCCTATTCCAGATACATAAAATTGTCTCTCACCTGCACACACGCACACACACACACCTACGCAACATACAAGCCATCCAATTATATTCCTACATAGTTGGATTCTTGTTTGGTTGCTAACTTTCATCATGTACTGGGTAGTGTAAAAATAATAATAATAATTATGCTAGTCCTAAAACAATAGCTGAGTTCTGTACCTTACTTAATAAAACATTAACTAGTTTTTTTCACAAAACCTGTGAAAACAGTTCGATGCTACTCTTTACCTTGACCATGATTAAAGGACTAGTCTGACTTTTTGTGAAATAATAGGTAACCACTCTCATATTTGTCTGTTCAGTCAGCTTCGCTTCACTTAACAATACAGTTCACCCCAAAATCAAAAATACATATTTTTCCTCTCCAGTTCTATCTCGTTTCATGTGTCCTTTCCTTTGCTGTTTCCTTTGCTCACGACACAGTCTCCATGTTGTCATCAGCTCGCGGGCCATGATTTCTGGAAAGAGACATTGCTGTTGAGCTTTGAGCACCACGAGTTAGTTCCATTCAGTTCTAGTGAAGGCAGTCATCTCTACGACACTCGGGAACTCACACCAAAACAATCTAGTTTTACGAATAGCACTACAAATGAGAGAGAGGGCGTGGTCATGTGGAAACAGTGGGCCTGCTTATAAATTTACGGTGGGAATGTACATGACTATAGAATCATTGGTGGCTACCGACATAATGTTCCTCTAAACTCATATTTCATCAAAACGCGTATTTAGTCTTATTTTTATGACATAACAGGATTTGAGATTTGGGGACAACAGCTCAAAATTTGGGAATTTCCTGAGTCTTTCGGGAATTCTTTTGCCCTGGACTTCTTGTGACTCTAACAGTGGCCCTGACTTAAAACCACAACATGATTCTTTTTGTAGGACTAAAAACAACCAGACGTAAGATATCAATGCCCATTTGAAGTGTCGGGGGAAACTTCAAATGGGGGAGTTTTGTCTTAACTATGCTAAGCTATCGCTAAACCGCTGACTTCTGGGAGTGTCGACGTTTTTTTTTCTGCTCGTACCGAAACAATATGTTACCAAAACTTGGAAAAGCAGCCACATGCTGCTCTTTACCGTGACTCATTAATGGAAGAGTTTGACATTATGTGAAATAATAGATGTGCAGACCAGCACCACTCTCATATTTGTCAACATGCTTACAACATGGATACTGTACGGTAACGTCTCTGTCTGACTCTGTCTGACCTGTTTGTCTCCCTTCCGCTGCCAGACCCGTACGAAGACCATTCCGGCTCTCTGCGTCTCATCACCATTAAACCCATGACCGCTCAGCCAGCCTACTCCTACCCCACCTCCACATCCCACAGCCAAGACTCTGTGGTCCTCAACGGGGAGGTGAGTCCACACACACACACTCACACACTCTCGCACACATGCAGACGCGCAAATACACACACACATGTACGTAATGCACACACACCCTCCAGGCTCCATCGCACTCAGCTGTGAGGTGAGAGCGCAGCACTAACAGTGCAAGGCAGAGCAAAAACTAGAACATTGTGAGTCACACAGATTTCAGCACCGCAGCATTTGGTCGTTGTGTAGGATGGTTCTCCAGTCTTACTGTTTGGCCGTGTGTTGCTGTTCGAAAAATTCACTCGACCTCTCGGAGTAAAATCATTAAAACAGGAACATTTATTCGTTGCAAGGAAGGAGCAGAGTCAGAAGTACAAGGTGATAGACAAATTGCATATCCAAGACTGCTCAAAGATCTCTTAAAGAACCACCTCTTAAATACACATCATGACCCACTAACAGAAACCCTCATGACGTCTTCGGCCTAACCGTGAACCTTCCCCCTTGTCCCTCATGACGCCCTTGACCCTCATGACGTCTTCAGCCTTATTGGGAACCTTCCCCCTCGTCCCATAGAGCGGTTTGCAAGACATGGTCATATGATAACAAAGGAACTGCTCGTTCTTTCAGACAGAAACATACAGATTCCCCAGTCTCACTGCTATCAGGAGACATGCTGAGTTTGTGTGTAAGATTAAACAGAGACAGTAAGATGAAAAGTCAGAATACAACAGTCAAACAGTAACTGATTAAGCGTAAATATTTTTTTCTTCCAACAGTTGCAAAAGAAATTACAACTTAAAAAGAAAGATAAAGCCCCAGTTGTTGTGACTGAGAGTCCAGTTAATTACCAGACGAAACGTTTTTGGAGAAATCAAAGTTTCCATGCTCACATTCTCACACTGCCTCAACATATCTCATTCTGAATGAAAGGAAGCCTCAAAGTTGCTCTTTGGAAAATAGTGTTGAAGGTTGGGCATCCTCTGCATACAGTTTGGGAAAAAGTATGTGAAGCGTTGAATATAATATTCATCCATCCATTAGCCGAACCGCTTATCCTGTTTTAGGGGCGCGGGGCGCTGGAGCCGATCCCAGCTATCAATGGGTGAAGGCAAGGTACACCCTGAACAAGTCGGCAGTCTATCGCAGGGCACATATATATAGACAGACATTCACACCTACGAGGAATTTGGAGTGCAATTAACCTGAGCAGCATGTCTTTGGACTGTGTGAGGAAGCTGGAGAACCCAGAGGGAACCCTCACTGCCACGGGTACAACATGCAAAGTCCACACAGAACACACCGAAGGACTACCCAGACCGGGATGCTGTAAGCCGACAGTGCTCGCCACTACACCACCTGAATATCATATCGACATAGGGGGCTGGTCCTCTTCACAGAGTCCACCATGTTGCACCGCCAGATTTTTACAGTGGCTCAAATTGGACCAACCCAAGAACTGTCCTTTCTTGCTTTTGAATTACCTGAAGGCCACCGTAGTTCTTCCATAAGATTGTAAAACAGTTCCGTTGCTAAGTAGTGTTGGCTAATTAGATGGCTAGATACTTACAATCTCTAAACCGCTAGATGTCACCAAAATCTACACACTGACCCTGCAATACATAGAGTGCAAAAGTCACAGTTTGTGTGGTTGTACCAGGCGGCAACCTCCAGTTTTGAAAAGCAACGCCAAAGCAGAAATGCCTTACACCCTTAAACCTGCATTATATCTACTGACCAGCAGGGTCTACTCAGGTTACAAAAATAAGTACGATTGTATAGAAGTCTATGAGAAAATGACTCGATTCATTCCCTCAGTTAACATCGTAAACACGAGTTTATGTCTCAATCTCTAGTTTCAAGTCTTCTTTAATACAGCATGATGTGCATTTAGTAAATGATGGTCCTTTTAGAGTCAAACAGACCATAGAGCAGGGTTTGCTTTGCTGCGTCAACCTTTTGATTGGCTGGTCGCTACCAGAGAGTATACATGCCGTCTCTACACCACTCCAAATATAAAAGAAAGCAAGATGCGAACTTGAAGCTTCAAAAGTGTAGACCACCCCTTCTAATCTCTCTCCCTTGTCCGTTTCCTGGCCCCCCGGCGCATTACCACTCCTTATTCCACATCTACGTGTCTGCAGCCTGATACAGCGACACAATGGCTGATGATAACTTATCCAGCAATCTATTAATATAAGACCAGAAAAAATCCCCTCGGGAGTGGAGGGCGCTCTGGTTTTGCGCATTAGCAGACAAATATCATGTTTAGGGTGTAACACGCTCTCTGGTTATCGAGCTGTATGGGAATGTTTGTTGAAACACATCGATTTGTCTTAGCACAATGGAGAAAGGACAAAGAAAACCTTTCAGGTGTCAGAGAAAATGGTAGCAGCTCTCCGTAAGCGGATGGACCAGATGATTAATGGAATTCAATACTTGAATGGATTGCTTTGCAGGCAAACCACAGCGGGCTGAAGCAGAAGTCGGACATCGAGCACTACAGGAACAAACTGCGCCAGAAGGCCCGGAGGAAGGGATACGGAGAGTTCTCGCTGTCCGAGACCGGCAGCCACGGCTACAGCCACCGCAACGGCAGGCACGGTCGGCACGACAACGGGGCCAAGGAGCCGATGACCGCTGAGGAGAAGAGGGCCTCCTTCGCCGGATGCCACAAGAGGTACAGATTAGGCGCCATTGGGCATAACTGATTCGTCAAATCAAAGGAATCGAGTCGTGTAGACATTTTTAGGACAGTCTCAGAATGAAAGGATTTCACTTCCCTATTTTAATTATTGAAGCATATGAAAGTTTTTTTTTTTCATTTAATATCATCTTTATTTAAGCAGTAAATTATTCAACCGCATACAAGACTTTCCACCAAGAATTAAAGATCTGCTGTAGATGTGAAGCATAGTTGCTAAGCAACTAGGGTGATATTTGGTCAGCACATTAATATTTTACAGTTCATACAGATAAGTGTCTGTTTTGCTTCTCTTTGTCATCAACTGATTCAACACATCCGTTCCATTCCACAGCTCATAAATACTTTATGATTTGCCGTTCAGGCAAAGAACGACACTTATTAGCATGCAATCTGTTAATATCACAGTTCAAAGTAGTTTATTGAAAAGTGATATCTAAGATTCATGTTGCAGAGCGCCACAGCCGTAAGCACCTACTGTCCGTTCTCTTATGTGGCTCCTTTCTGAAAAATGTTAATCTATTCAATAGTTTGGTCAAAATAAACATTTTCGAACATGAAATAAACTCGAAGTAAAATTAGGGTGAATGTGATTAGCAACTGTTGTTTTGTATATGGATAACAGCAAGACAATTCCTTTTCCCATTTTCCATGATTTTTAGATTTCTGACTTTCCTGTAATTCAAGTGTTGACGTTTTCAGAACCAAAATTTAACCCCCAAATTCAGAGAATAAGTAACCTTGAGTTGTCGTTACTGTATTTTGAGTGTGTGTGTGTGTTTTTTTTACACTTGTCTTATCAGGTACTCCCACCCACGGGAGCCCGCCTACTGGAGCCGGCAGTCTTTGAGCAGCCCGAGTCCAGTAGAGACGGAGATGGACCTGCTGGTGCTGAGAGAAAGGTCCAGGCGGGGCATCCGGAACAACGGCTACGATGTGAGTAATGCACATCATGATGTATTCATTCAGATGTAAACCAGAATCCATGTTCCTCCGTGTAGTTTTAAAACTATCAGACCAGATTATAGGTCAGTGAACAGAAGGCTGCATCAGAAAAAGTGTGAAAAGACAGAGAAGAAAAACAGTCCGGTGATTCGAGGCACCTTCTATGAGTTTGCGTGGAGGATGTGAGGGATTTACTGTCGAAAAATACGAAGCGGCAAGAATATGCAAAGCTTTGAAGAATTTCAAAGCTGGATCCTGTAACAAACTGTAATGCAGCCGCTGACGTTCGACCCCTGACCCGGTGAGTCACACAGAGTGATGGTTATGAGGCCGCGGCTGGATCCTTCTTCCCAAAAAAGCTCACATGATGTGCGAAGTAAAGCCCTTTCCACTTTTGTCAAACGCACCAAATAATCTCCTGGAAGCATTTATAACTTTAATCCGTTCTTTCCCCCCGCCTTCACTGATGCCGTGAGCTCACACCTCGGGGATTATCAAACTACCTCCAAGTGAACTTCCTAAACCTGCACCCAACAGAGAGATGGAGACAGAGGAAGGGAGACGGACAGGGGGAGGAAGTGACACGGAAAGATTAAGGAGAAAAGAAGACGATTTCTTTGAAATAAATGGGCTCAGATAGAGTGAGCGCGGGTGAGATCTCGCCATGCCGCTTCTCTGCTGCACCAGGGTAACAGCAGTGGCCGCGCTGAATGTCAATGGCTCTGAATATGATTATGGCCAGCTCACAGGTTCAGATGGGAGGCGCGATAGCGGAGAACAGCCTTGCATGTTCCAAGCAGCTCACGGGAGAGCAGAGTGTGTTAGTGCAGGAGTGTGAAACCCAGTCGCTTTGGCTTTCATGCAGCATACCTCTCAGTGCACTGTGTATTCATGCTGGTAGAGGTATACGAGGGTATTCAATATGATCCGGCTGGGTGATAATTTATCAAATATTAGTGGAATGATGTGAACAGATTATGTTCTCATAATCAATGCTGATTTTAGTCAAGTTTAGTCAATGAACAGTAATTGCATTGAACATGCATTTTAATAGTTTACGTGATTTTGCATAAGTTTGCCATGTAATGTGTGTGTATGTATATATATATATATATATATATATATATATATATATATATATATATATATATATATATATATATCCATTTTGGAAAACATTCAGGGCCTATTAAAAGACAAAATGAGTTTAAAAAAAAAGAAGAAAAGAATATGTGTGGCAGTGTCTGTTTCTGCAGAGACCGCGCCCTCTACCTGTATTTTTCTCTTTTCTTTTCGTTATGCAGTGTTTTGAGCGTCAACCCTTTGTATGAATGTATAAATGTTGGTGCCAGATCAAACACAGGGATCCGCCGGAAGGCTACAAAATGCGCCAAAACAAGACAAATATAGCATAACGTGGCAAATATAGCATAGCAAATAAAGCGTGGAAAATATAGCGCGGCAAAACCGTGGACAAGTGTACAGAGTTTGAGAGCAAACAAGGCTGAATCTGAGTTCAACTTTCACCTGCTTTTTTTTAATGAGATAAATTCAAAATAATTCCACCATGATGAAGATTTAAATGTTAGAACTTTGTTGCTGATTCATTTGTGTGGATGTTTTGGATTGTGTAGCTTGCAGTGCTGTACCGTATCGCTTCACACTCACAGGTGTCACATTATTCTATTCACCTCATTTATATCAGTTAGGGTAGACTAATTAACACAAACACTGTCAGGATAACACTACACAGTTCCACAAACTACATCCACCAGAATGATCGCACAGTTGAATCGTAGGTTTGATTATTCTACCTGTTGATGGGAGAGAAACTCCCTGGCACCAGACCTTTTGGCCCTGACCATCTTGACCCACTTACTCTTTTGAGTGCTGTGTGTGTTCAGCTCCTCCATCCCTCGTATATCTCTTGGAGCATTTTGTTTCTCAGGAGACCGGAAGTTCAAACAGTGGGTGGTTCAAACATTGATTTGTTAGAATGGCATCTGATTTTGCTGTCCATGGTCCCGTCTCTTCCCTCTGACTGAGTGCTCGTGTGCTCCGCAGGGCGAGCCGGAGCCGTTTGAGGAGACCAACGTGGATCGCCTGATGAGCTCCCTGGGTTACGGAGGCGGGTCCACCGGCACCGGGAACGGCAGCCTGGGGGTGAAAGCTCACCGCGGCTCCGACTCCTCCACACTCAGCTCCCAGCCATCCATTGATGAGGTCCGCACGCAGATGCACATGTTGCTAGGCAACGCCTTCAGCCTGGCGCCTCCGGACCACGACCCGCCTTCGCCACCGATCAAGTAAGTTTCCTTCTTTTCTTTCATTCCACTGATTATTTTATTCCCTCGCACTTTGCACATTCATTCACAGCATTGTGTGGGAAAGAGTTTCCCTGAAGCTCGTCCTGTTTCGGAACGATCACAAACCAAACTGAAATGTTCCTTTTCTTTATCGCTAACAGCCACCACCGTCACCGCCACCACGCACACAGAGCCTACAACCCGTCCCACACCAGCCACTACAGCGACGGGGTGACCAGCGCCCCAGGGACCATGAACCACCCCTGTGGAGGCAGGCAGAGGAGTGCAGGATACGAGGACATGCACCAGTGTAGCCTGCCCAAACCGGTGAGCACAAGAAGGGAGGTCCAGGGGGACGATTCCTTCACTCACCTCTCTGGCGGTATCTCGCCATGCGTTTCTGTTTCCCACATAACATCCACCAATATACAATGGAGGTGAATGGAGTTCCAGAGGTGCTGCTCACAGATTTCTAGCTGATTTATGATCGACTTTGTTTTCAACATGCTGTTTTTTTTCTTACCATGTCTTTGGTACGGCGTTGTCTACGGAGGCAATAGAACAGGACGAGTTAAAATATGACGTGACATGATGGGCAATAGAGATTTAGTAAATGTACAAAAGAGGCAAAACACACACTTGTGACAAGTATTTTTTTACTTTTGAAAATAGAGATGAAAATGTACTCTTTTTTGTAAAATTGTACCCGTAAATATGATATAAACCAATGCCTCTGTTAAGTTGATTCAAAATGTGATATCAGCAGAGGTGGGGAAAAAAAGTGTTGAAATCTTTTCCTTAAGTTAAAGTGTCAATAACACAATTACATTTTAAGTATTACTTAGGAGCTAAATGTACCTTCATCTACATGAACTAACTACTTTTTGGCCACCATATCGCCATATCAAGTTGGTATGACCGTAGCGTCTGTGTGGCTGAAGTGCCTTCTAACAAATCATTTGAAACAGAACAGGGTGAGGATTCATTTGGAGACATGTTTGGTTTGACATCCGCGCTTCCTTTTCGCTCTGTTTTGGTCCCCACTAATTCTTGAGTAAAAAGATCTCTCTTTAGCAGCTAAATGCTGTTCGCTAACTAGCTGAGTCACTAACTCGGTTTGACGCTAGGTGCTGGACAGGTTGTGTGCAGTTGGAAAACAAGAGTAGAGAGTTGTTGGAGAGAATAAAAAATAATGATGTTTGTGAACGAAACCCCTCCCCCAAACGATTAGCTAAGAGGAAGTAAGACACTCCATAGAGCTGTGTGTTCACCTCTCAACGACAACCTTTTAGATTACACGTTCCACTGCTAATATAAAGAAAATATTAAAGCCGCTTAAAAGTAAAACATTATGAATCAAAAAAGAAGTCATAAGTTTAGAATGTCAAATATACTAATGAATTAGTTAGCAGGTCTGTGTCAGGCTCATCTTATCTTGCTTCGTAAAAATGATCCTCCCACAGGCTTTGCTTGTCAAGTCGGTATACATACACAGTATATGTAAAGTTAATCTTTGCTGTTATTGGTATATGGAACAGTAGTAGGTGTGACAACATGAAAATATGCATATAGAATATATGTACGTACTTTAAAATTGTAGTACTTTATTACAATACACCTCTGAAAATCTGAATTCTAGCTTTTATGTTGTGTAAAATTTGTCACTTGGTGACCACAGCATAATGCTGATGTTGGCTAATAATGCTGGTACAAAAATTTGAAAAAGACAGAAAAGCCCCAGAATTGCTCAGTGTGTGAATTGCCAACAGCTGATCGGCAAGGGAGAAGCTTTACGGAGATTAAACAGACGGAAACACCCACCAACAGACACCGACAAGCCTCATGTAGCTTGGATCTGTATTGGTCCTCCGTTTGGCTCACATCAGGCTCCCATCTGATTCCTCCAGCCCTCTTTGTTTGTCAGGATTTGTTCTTGTTGCTCCTTCCAATTTTGTTCTTTGCATTTCTCTGCTCCATGGTGTCTGGATGACAGTTTTACTTGATTGTGTGTCTGTGTTACATGTGTGCCTCCTGCAGGGCTTCCGGTTCACCCAGCTTCCTGACATGGGCATCGGGCCCCCTCCACCACTGATCCCCTCAAGACCGGGACTGCCTCCTGGGGCCTCATTGCGACGGTAACACACTCACTCACGATGTACATTTCAAACATCCAAACAAATACAAATATAAAAGGCGCTCTGTGTCTTTGGTAGAAGGCAAGAAGCGGCGATCAACGGAAAAGGTCCACTGCGCCGCTGAGAACCCAAAGACAAGTTCACACGTGGCCTTGAAAAAGCATTCCTTGGCGACTTTGAATTTGCAGCGCCGGAACTCATCACTGATCATCAAATGGATGTATAATTTATTGGTAGGGACCGCAGAAGAATGCGGAGAAAAAAATAGCTACAGAACATCAAACAGCACCATTTGAACCGACTGCCCTTCATATCCACTCTCTCTCTCTCTCTCTCTCTCTCTCTCTTTCTCTCTCTCTCTCTCTCTCTCTCTCTCTCTCTCTCTGTCTCTCTCTCTCTCTCTCTCCACGGCCCATATGTTAGCATGCATCATCTGAACTGAGCAGCTTCTTCATTTGAATGCCATTGCTGTGTGCGCTGCCTTGTTGCTGGGCACTTTAGCGGAGAGCCATACACCGCCTGGCTAAGGTGGATCTCACGGAGGGATGTGTTTGCCATCTAGTGGACAAACTGAGAAGGCAGCGCTCACTGGTACGCGCAGGCCGGCTGTTATGGACTACAGACGGACAGGAGTGAACGCACATTTTTGCATGACAGAGACAGCTCTGTTGGTTTGACATTTGTCTGACTGTGTGTGTGTGTGTGTGTGTGTGTGTGTGTGTGTGTGTGTGTGTGTGTGTGTGTGACTGATAAGCTTGCTTTAAAACCAGAAACAGAACTGTGTAAGTCGTTAATAAGTCAGCCCGTCATACATCAGTTCCTCTGTGCCCTCTGGGAAGAAGCATTTTAATTCCTCTTTAGTTGGCACTGTGAAGCATTACCATGGTGCATCATGGTCCTGACAGCCCTGGCACATTATCCGGCCTCCGGCCTCCTGCTGTAGCGGTACATGTACAGTGGTTGGTATTCCTGCAGTGCATGTGGAAGAGGATAATTACAAAACCTTTTTTTGCCAGATGTTGAAGTCATGAGTCATGGACCCAAAATAGTCCTTGTTACCAGGAACACAATTCTGGTTGGGAATATTCCATTTTTTACTTGTGCTGGCCTAAAAAGAAGATCTACATGTAGTCTGGAATCAGTACATGTATGTGAGATTGTAAAACGACGGCATGTGATCTTGTGGAAGCGACAAAGTCCGTCCACAATGATACAAACCTTGTTTTGAGAAAAAAAATGTTACCCACAATCCTACAGTGTAATGTGATTGATGGAGCTTGCTCCGCTGTCGGCTTCTGGACTCCAGACCGAACCCGCTTGAATCCGTCTTCACTTCCAGAGGCGGCTTGTCGACGTTCACAATGGTTTATGGGATGAGTAATTCCTTCAAAAGATGTCCAGTACCCTTGACTTTTGTTTTCCAATTTTTCTCATTGCTTTGAATCAAATGTTTTATCGGCTCAATTCATCTCGTTGGCTTGTTGGCTCGGTTCCAAGTTTTTAAACTTGAACTGGAGCGGTTGAAAAGGGAATCAGATAATGCAGAGTTCTACTTCTTTGAGCGCTCCCTCTTTTAAATGACCTCTGAACTGCTTTGGCCTCGTCCTCTTCCGATAAGGAGGTCACCCGCTTTGAGGTGTTGTCTGCTCTGTTGACCGACTTTATTCTGCTTTTGCCTGCGTAGCACTTTGGTGAGTTCATGTCTTAGATTAGACTTGAGTTCCGTCTTTCAACCGAACTGCTTCAGGGAAACCAAAAATATCAAACGCTTTCAGTGATTACCCACCAACACACACTTAAATCCCTTTTCAGTGCCTCAACCGCAATTGCCCCTTAACTGTGCTCCAACCTAAACTGCAACGCTTCCCCCTACAATCTTTTTTTGGGACCTTCTAACCTGTTATTCCACCTCATTGCAGCAGAAACGTGGGCGTGCACAGACATATCCTCCTCACTTGAAGTTTTAGCTTTAGCTTTGTGCCACAGCTATGTGATGACCGTACGCCGGGTCAACATCTGTCTCTCTACTCCACTGACAGCTCCACCCCAGACGTTAGTCTGAAGCCCCGCGTGTCGGAGGCCTCGGACCTCCAGGCCCAGCAGCACAACGGGGCCCCGTACTTGCCGCTGTCCAGGGCGCCCTTCCCCGCCGTCACCGTCGACCAGTCCATCAGCACATACTCAGGTACGACAGAGCACCAGCGTTGAAACGCAGACGGTAGCTTTGTTGCAGTGTAAGTGAAAGTCATTGGCTAAATCCGTCTTCACCTCTCACAGGAAACCCGATAACAGCCGTCTACGCTATATCCGCCAACCGCCCGGGCTACTCAGACTACTTCGTCATGTCACCACCGTCCTCGTACCGCAGCCCGTCATGGATGTCCTACCCACCTGAGCCAGAAGACCTACCACGGCAGTGGAACGACACACCGGTGAGACACACACACACACACACACACACACAGAGCATTTTCAAATGTCTTTCTAACACACTTTACCTGTGCCAGCATTTTTTTCTATCCGGTGTGTGAAGCAGTTCCTCTCTTTCCTCCCGCAGAACTCGCGTCATCTTGAAACCATCTGCTGAAGTCGTCTGCCGGTGACACTGAGTGGGAACTGATAGCTCGGTGGGTCATCTAATCTGAGGACTGCTATGTTGTCTTGTCATGCTAGGAGTGGAAAATGTATATATATATATATATATATATATATATATATATATATATATATATATCACATTTGATATTAGATATCATATGTGAACTCGCAATTTATATCTCTGGCATCGCGTCCACTGTGCACACCATTTTGTCCGAGGAAAGGTTCTGAAGAGGGGTAATGATGCTCGCCTCGCTAATAGTCAGCTAACGGAACAATATGTTTCCGTTAGCTGACTATTGTTTGAATTACATTGCTTTGGTGGGGCAGTGCGTATTCCAGCAGAGGTGAAAAAATATAAGTGAATGGTGCAACACAGTGTTTTCAGAAACCCCAAAAGTCCGAAAAAAAAAGGTTCCATTCGTCCAAAGGCCCATTACCAAAAACTACTGCCCATTGTTCTGCAACTAACAGAAGCACATCTGAAGACATTGGACCTTCCCGAAATAGGAAAAAAATTCGGACTGTTGACGTTTTGACTTGCACTGTCGAGACGGCTAGCTGTTGGTCAACATGTGCTCCATGTGTTTTTTTACTTCAGGTGTCTCTTTGGATTGGCAGAGGGCCTCGCTCTCACCCAAACCTTTGGAGCTTTATCGCCCCTCTTACACTTCGGCCCGGGCCTTCCTCCCGTCTGATCTTATCATCACCGCCCCCCCCTTGCCACCGGGCCGGCCCCTTCATCTGCCCTGTCTCAGTCCTCTTCATCAGCAGCTCAAAGCCCCATGAGCCTCCTTCACCTCCCTGTCCCACGCTCCGTTTGTCCAGCCGTGATTCTCTCTCTTTCTGAATTCTCTCTGCTTCCTGAGCCCACCCTCTACCGGCCCCTCCGGAGCCAATGGTCACCATCTCTAAGTTGACTTTCTGCTCTGTGGTGACCACCCGTTGTACAGCAAGGGGACCCTCTCACACTGCTGAACTGAACTGAGCTGAGCTTAATCCGAGCTGCGTGGAGCTGGTGCCGCGCCTCCCTGTGTAATGCCGCACACGTGTGCAGTGTGGATGAACAGGCGGAGCGCAGTACGGCGTGCCCTACAGGGGCCACCTTTCACTTCCTCATCATCACACGGTAACTGTCATCTGCCCAGCAAACGGCGGCACACGCCGCCGCGTTATCGGTACGGTGTAAGTGCCCCAGCCGTGGCCAGCAAGTCCGCCCGTCCTCCTGAACTGGACTGGACTGAACTGGACCCTCCTGGACTTGACCCTGATTTCCACCATTAAAGCCAGGAAAGCTGGACTGACTTAAAACTGTGCTTTTTTCTTTTCTTCTTTTGTCGATGAATCCAAATTCCCTCTGTATGTAAACATTCTACAGCTGGTTAATATGTGTATTTTAAACTTCAGTGAGAACAAAAAAGATTTAAGGAAAGGAAAAAAAAAACTCTTGTCTTGAGCTGTCTCAATTTCAGTTTTTGGATATGTGTGATTTTGTCTTTTACTTTTGTGCATTGATTGTTATCAATGGATTACTGTACAAAAAAGACGCAGTGAGTGTTTCTCTTTCACTCACCTTTTACTTCAAAAAAAATAATACAAAGTTCATCATTCAAAACAGAGAAATCGACGGCTTAGTCGTCCGTGGTGATCATGGCATTTCTGTACTTTAAAAAAGAAAAAATAATTACCTTGTTTACTTATTTCCTTCATCCGATTCAGTGATGAAAAGAGGAACACGTCATCATGTTCCATCGATCCTCCGACCGTGACGTTTGTGTCTGCTGATCCTGAGGCAGACCGGGGAAGCCCATCACGTGCAGTTCTGTGTGTTTTGTAGCTTTGCAGCCGCTGCAGGTTTGTTTTGCTCCTCAAGTTAGAGATAAGAAGAAAAAACACTGACTACATGATGACTTGGAAATTGAACCGATTCCAATTCTGAGTCGGACTTAGGTCTGTTGAGATGATGTGAACGCACCAGTATTCTTAGAAAAGCAGTTCTTTTACTTGAAAAAAGGTGTCTACTGTATTCAACTGTATATGGATTTGGACTTTTGCTATGTTTTAGTCTCGATGGAGAGGGATGCTCATTTGGCCGCCAGACTATGGTTTAGTACTGTTCAAGAGACTTTGAGGCTCAGATGAGCCGCACATGTAACGATTAAGTGTATTACTGTACATAGCAGATGATTTAACGAAGAGATTTATGCAAGTACTGTGGGGAGGGGTTATTACTTTGCGTGACATTTTTCTGACGCCATTCTTCCTTACTTTTCTTTCCACTGCGTTTTTGATGGAGAGCCGGGGAGTGGGGGAGGGGGGGGGGGGGGGGGGGGCGATGAACGCATCATCTGGATCATCTATGAAGGAACAGATGGAGGGTTTCGAGTGACATGCAGTAAAAAGGCAGATCTCACCTTTATGAAACAAAGCTAAAATAGCCATAATAGTTGAAAATGAGGGATTCTATATTTTGTTTTCAGTACAAAGAATGTCTAAATTATATTTACCCTCATTTTTTCTGAGGAGAAGTTCAATCGTGCGAGCACACACTGTATGTAAAGCTCCTCATTACTTGGATGGTCCGTGAGGAGATTATAGCCATACGTTAACTTCACTAACAGTTTGGTTAAAAGTGGCCACTGAAACCAAATGAGAGTTTATTAGAGAAGCAATGATGAGAGGTAGTAAGATGGGTTAGTGCGCGGAGTTTCACATACAAATGAGCACTTTTATAAAGAGCCCAAAAGCAATGCAACATGCTGTTGTACAGCACGCTATATTCAGATTCTACACATCTACACAACCTTTGCTTCCAACTAAGCCGGAACCCGTAAAGGCATAATCAAAAGTAGAACAGTTTTGAATGATCTTTTATTCATTTTTTAAGCTAAATTCCGATGCACTTTGAGACGGAGGCAGGGCCGTAGCTACTGGTGCCACACGCAGTGTCTAGTCAGGGAATCAGAGTTCACTTAATAGGATAAGACAAACTTATACACACAGTGAAGTTGATGTTTTTCATAAATTCTAAATGTGACTGTTTTTGGCAACAACAAAAAAAAGGATGTGCTTGCATTGAAACAGAATTGAGAAATATGTAAAGAGATCCAATTCCCAGAAAAACTTTTTTGACAGTTCATTTGATGCATAAAAGGAAACATTTTCAGAAAATGTCTTTGGGGAAAGGCCATTGGGAGACTTTGTACTCTTGAGCTCAGTTGTTTCTACAATCCTGTCTGCGGCCCTGCCTCTATTTATGAGTTTCAACTCCTTTGTTTCAATATTTATGTACATTTAACTTGGCCCCAAATTTGACGGATACAAAGTCCTCTTCTCCACTTCAGACAATTGTTTTTAAAAAAAGGTCATTTTTGAAATCCAGCCCTGTTCATAACGATTATTAGACGTGGGCAATTTAGAGGAAAGAAAGCTATGAAAGGTTATGAGATGACGGCGCTGTATCACGATGAGCGCGCACACGGTGCTATTAGTGTTTTCAATCATCCTCATCGTCATCGTCGGAGATCTGCAGCAACTATCATATTTGCAATCATATGACCATGTGTGGTCGAAACGAGAGGGAAGAAAACAACCTTTCGCTCAATCATTTTGTTTGACTCCATGTGGAAGGGGGGGGGGGGATGGGTTCTTGATTTTTAAGCAGTGATTTTAAGAAGGAAGACTTGATGCTATGCTATGAGTTGATGTGCAATGTTTGTGCTTTTACACGGGTAGCGGCGAGATGCTTTTATTGACGACGGACTCTGGGATGGATTGACAGCCAATGGTTCTTTTTCTCAGCTGATGATGTCACACTGTCGTCGACGAGGTCGCTGTGACGGTGAACGCTGTTGGATGTAGTTATGCCGGAAAAACTTTTTGGTGAAATGTAAACAATAAAGACAGATTACCATTCGCTTTGTTGTTGTTGTGCGTCGTTGACTCTTTTTCTTCAGATGCCTGGCTGATTGATGTGTGGCTCATGTGCATGTACAGCAGATCCCTGTCCCACGCACACTAGGTGGCAGCAGACGTACACACACACATACACACACACACACCCCACTTCTGTCGGCTCTCTGCGGCCTTCTGAAGATTTCTCATAGCAGGTGATCAAAAGTACCTGTCGAATGATGTCGGGGCCGTCTGTGTGGGCAACCGTACGCAAAATACGGGAAATGCATTCTGTTTTGAGGTGGAGGCAGTGGCGTTATGAATAAAACATGTTCTGGAGAATCATTTCTGTCCCCGAGACGAGGGCTGTCAGTGACCTTGGCTCCTTCGATGCGTGCAAGCTGTTCAGCAACAGGAGGAATTGCGGCCGAGGGCCTTTTTCTTTTTGTAAATTACAACAACACAGCCATGAATCACAATACAACCAGCGCTGCTGATTGCAGCCTGAAGGAATGCTAATATGCAACCTTAGAGAATGACATTTTCTTTGGAGAATTACAAAAATAAAGGTTGTTGTTGTTTGCTCCATGAAGGAACGCTTTCCATGGCGTGCACCAGCGATTTACAAATCCATCACTTCATTTTAGTTTTCAGTAAATAGTTTTGTTTATTTCTTTTTCATACTATACATTGACTTTTTTCACATTTGTGATATGCTATACAATGACTTCATTTATTTACTTTTTTTTACATACCATTCAATAACTTTTTTAAACTTTTAAAGTTTGACATAAAATACTAAAGCATTGCTCAGACATAATACCCATGACTTGTTTCAACATGATCTACTTTTTTCCTTTTTCAACATACTATACTATACATACAACATACATTTTTCCGCCTTCATTTGTTGTTTTTAATATGCTAAATATATTTCCAACAAACTTGACAATCTATAAAATGAGCTTTTGCCATACTTTTTGTTATAGATACTATACTATGAATTGTTTTATACTTTCTTCATCTTCTACTGTATGAATGTACTCAGAGGAGGGATGACTGTGCTGAGCACATACACACAGTACAAGAAGATTTTGATGAATACAGTGAAGGAACTCTTCCTCACTTTTGATCCGGAAACTCTGCAAGGAGAAGAGAATGACAACTTGAGAATTTACTTCTACGACATAATATTATTGGACACAGATATCACATATTTTCAAAGATATAAATTCCATACTTCACGATCATACAGCACTTATTTGTCCCCGTTGACCCTCCCCCCTTCAGCTTTCATCAGACATAACAAGACGTCCCCTCCGTTACAGCAAGCTCCCTGACAAAGAAATCCTGCTTCAGGACTGATAACACCCTCATGGCGGCTCCTGGTGCTGGGAGGAGCCAGCTGAGGCCTTTGACTGAAATACCTCAGCTGGCTGCTACATGTGCATGCTGGCCGCACGGATGCCACATCCTCTGGAAGAAATGGGAAGTACAGGACTGACTTGTAGAGAGAGACCTACACTATGTGTTGTATAAAGACACTCGCTTATTTAACGTATACCTGCTTGTTTCTTTAAATAGCAGCTTAAGAACTTGAAGATTGCTCACACTTTAGTTCATCTCTGTTGTTTTGAAGATAACTTTAGATATAGGGATGGAAATCATGGATAACTGTCTCTAGAGTCCCATTTTAAGGAATGAATTCATCCTCGAGAATTGTTTTTATGTACTCACTCTGTTATATGTTCTTATTCAGAAGAAGAAGAAGAAGAAGAAGAAGAAGAAGAAGAAGAAGAAGAAGAAGAACACTTATTGGAGGACCGACATGTTGGTAAAACCGCAGAATCGGAGCGAAGCGCCGTCATCACCTCACCTGTGATTGGCTCAGCCGTTTCAGAGCTGTGTGACTGGCTGAGAGAGTATTAAGGAAAAGATGAGGGAGAGGATTAAGTCCAACATATTAAAACAAACACAATTTACAACATATTTACTATCGGGAAGGCCAACTCATCTCAAAAATGCAATCATTAAGGTGTGTGTGTGGATAATGGCGTTCCAATATGACAGAGACTGTGGGCCTTTACAGACCCTATGAGTGGTCATTGTTTTTTACATCATTGTTTTGCGTACAGTTGGTTATATATATATCTTGTTGGTGTGCACTACTTTCCCACACAGTACTTTTCCTTTATTTTGATTTTTGAACTTAATGTGTTGTCGAATTCAGTAAAATAGACAAAATGTGGGATGATCCAGTGTTCTGTGAGATATTTTACCCTCAGTGATGTTCAATGGTTGAATGGTTAAAATGAGGCAATGATAATACAATATAAGAACAATTAGACAAAAAATACAAGATAGACAACACTGATAAAACAAATAATAGAGTAGAAATGATACATATAAAGTCATTTTACACATTGTTCCCTGAAAAATGGTGAACAATAATCACTAGTGACAATTTCCTACCAGTCACTCCCCTGCACAGCTCATCATACTTCATATTCATATTTAAATACACTTTCCCATTACACTTTCTGCTTACAGGACTTTTGTTCATAGTACTGTTATGTGTTTGTCTGTGCACTTTATTACATATTTTATATTATATTGTAACCTATTGTGATGTAGATGTTTGTAGTTCTTGCACTGTGTGGATTGTTGTTGATTGTCGGTCTCATCATGTATGCACATCCCGGCAGGAAAAAATTGAATGTGAAAACATACCAATGGCAATAAATGGTTCTGATTCTGATAGTGTGATAGTTATGTTTCATTTAGAGGTTCATTTGTACCTTTTGTCATATTATTGTCTCCACAGAATGGCTCAGTTAACTCACAGGTCACTAAAGCGCATGATTATTGTGATTTAAAAAATAATACATATATACAAAAATCGTGAATGGGCAGGGAGGGAGGGAACGAGGGCTGAAGCTCTGGACCTGATCTGAAGCACAGAGGGACGTCTCTCTGCCAAAAGGAAGTCCGAGTCAGCGGGCACAACAGCTTATTTAACACAGATTGTGTGTGAAGACATCTTTTCTATTATTTAGTCGTCTTCTGTAGTTTGGGGCGTGGGGTTTTAATGACAGCATGATTTTTTTTTTAACATGACACTTTGTAATTGTGTCCATTGTTTGAGTTGAGAAAAAATTGAATTAGCGCAGCTT